>NC_064851.1:99539793-99729793 GCF_024139225.1 Suncus etruscus
CCTTGATATCAGCCCCCAAACCATAAGATATATAGAACAACACGTAGGTAAAACACTCCAGGGCATTGAGACTAAAGGCATCTTCAAAGAGGAAAATGTACTCTCCAAGCAAGTGAAAGCAGAGATTAACAGATGGGAATATATTAAACTGAGAAGCTCTGCACCTCAAAAGAAATAGCGCCCAGGATACAAGAGCCCCCCACTGAGTGGTAGAAACTATTCACCCAATACCCATCAGACAAGGGACTAATCTTCAAAATATAAAAGGCACTGACACAAATTTACAAGAAAAAAAAAAACATCTAATCCCATCAAAATATGGGGAGAAGAAATGGACAGACAATTTGACAAAGACGAAATACAAATGGCCAAAAGACACATGAAAAAATGCTTCACATCACTAATCAGGAGGGAGATGCAAATCAAAACAACTATGAGATACCACCTCACACCACAGAGAATGGCACACATCACAAAGAATGAGATCAAGCAGTGTTGGCGGGGATGTGGAGAGAAAGGAACTCTTATCTAATGGTGGTGGGAATGCCATCTAGTTCAACCTTTATGGAAAGCAATATGGAGATTCCTCCAAAAACTGGAAATCAAGCTCCCATGTGACCCAGCTATACCACTCCTAGGAATATACCCTAGGAACACAAAAATACAATACAATACAAAATATAATAAAATACAATACAAAAAATCCCTATATTCATTGCAGCACTATTTACCATAGCAAGACTCTGGAGACAGCCAAGATACCCTTCAACAGATGAATGACTAATGAAATTGTGGTACATATATACAATGGACTATTATGCAGCTGTCAGGAGAGATAAAGTCATGAAAGTTTCCTATACATGGATGTACATGGAATCTATTATGCTGAGTAAAATAAGTCAGAGAGAGTGAGAGAAAGATGCAGAATGGTCTCACTCATCTATGGGTTTTAAGAAAAATAAAAGACATTATTGCAATAATAACTTTCAGACACAAAGGAGAAAAGAGCTGGAAGTTACAGCTCACCTCATGAAGCTCACCACAAACAGGGATGAGTTCAGTTAGAGAAATAACTAAGTTTCGAACTATCCTAATAATAAGACTGTAGGAGGGAAATAGAAAGCCTCTTTAGAGTACAGGTGGGGGTTGGGTGGGGAGGAGGTAGATTTGGGACATTGGTGATGGGAATATTGCACTGGTGATGGTTTGTGTTCTTTACATGACTGAAACCCAAACACAATCATGTATGTAATAAATTTGTTTAAATAAAAAATTAAAAAAATTTGTTTTATTAAATCACCATGATATATAGAGTTAAAAAAAGTTGTTGATAGTTGTGTTACAGTCACATAGTGTTCTAATGCCCATCCCTTTATCAGTGTTTATTTTCCTTCACCAATTCTCCCAATTTTCCTTTCTATCTTCCCCACAGTCTGACCCTATGGCAGACACTTTTCATCTCTCGCCAGACCCTTCTCTCTCCTCTCTGTCTTTCTGCTTATTTTTCTATATTTGGGTCACACCTGGAAGTGCTCAGGGGTTACTCCTGGCTCTATGCTCAAAAATCGCTCCCTGCAGGCTCGGGAGACCATATGGGATGCCAGATTCTAACCACTGTCCTTCTGCATGCAAGGCAAACACCATGAAGATATGCTATCTCTCTGGTCCCATCTGTCTTTCTGCTTTTAAAACAGGATAGAGTTATTCTCATAAAGAAACACAGTACAAAATAAGAGTTAATGCAGTTTATTTGATATACCAGATTTGACATTTTTTTTCTGTTTTGTTTTATTTTGGGCCGCATCTGGTGACACTCAGGGGTTACTGCTGGCTATGCTCTCAGAAATTGCTCCTGTCTTGGGGAACCATATGGAACGCTGGGTGATCAAACCGCAGTCTGTCCTAGGCTAGCGCTGGCAAGGCAGATGCCTTACCACTCTGTGCCACCACTCCGAGCCCAAGATTTGAAAATTGTAATGTATTTATTTACATAGAATAATATAACAATAAACAAAATTTGAATTTTTTATATATTTTCAGATAATTTAATTTGCCGTTTCTCTAAGGCTTTTTTGGGGGAGGGGCCACACCCAGAGGCACTCAGGGGTTTATTCTGGCTCTCTGCTCAGAGATCCCTCCTGGCATTCACAGGGGACCATATGGGATGCCAGGACTTGAACCACTGTTGGTCCTGGGTTTGCCGCTTGCAAGGCAAATGCCCTACTACTGTGCTATCTGTCCAACCCATCCTCTAAGATTTTTAAGCAAGCAATAGCAAATAAAAATTTGTTGATGTCTGCTGAAGGGGCAGCAGTGGGGGAATTAGAAACATTGATGAAAGAAAGTTGATACTGGTGGCAGGATTGATGTTGGAACAATTTATGCTTGAAACACAACTATGAATTACTTTGTAAATCACAATGCCTTAGTACAGGGGTCCTCAAACTTTTTAAACAGGGGGCCAGTTCACTGTCCCTCAGACCATTAGAGGGTCTGACTATAGTAAAAACAAAACTTATGAACGAATTCTTATGCACACTGCATATATCTTATTTTACAATGAAGAAACAAAACAAATACAAATACAATATGTGGCCCATGGGCCATAGTTTGAGGAGCACTGCCTTAGTACAATATTTTTAATTTTATGGAATCATACTTAAGCATCTGGGAATATGGAGTTATGGCTGAGCACAGTACCTACATTTCAAGTATAAAGCTCTGATTTTGACCCTTGATTCAGCCACACATTCCAGGTCAATCCCCAGTGCAACAATAAAAAAGTGTCAGCTCTGTCATGACAAATAATTGTGTATGAGCAGTGCAACCAAAGTGTGCACATCCTGTTCATAGCAACAATAAAACAAAGGGAAATGAAGAGGGAGAAAAAGAATATTTAAAATTAAGGAAATGTGGGGAAGTAAAAGAAGGAAGGAAGGGTTATTTTCCTTAGCAATAAAGGGAGAGAGAAAGAAAAACAGGTAGCTGTAGAGGGACAGAGATCAGAGGTTTATTACTCATGTGAATTTAGAAAATACCTTCACTCAAGGAAAATTTTAAAGAGTTGATGGTCAAAGGAGATGCATTTGAAGGAGACAATTTTCAAAAATCTGACAGAAATGTTGTCTCATGTAAGTAGAGTTAATTGGATGTTTTGTATGCTCTAGAGACCCCACTTTTCTTCTACTTTGTGAAGTAAATTATAACAAAAGATTTAGAGTATATGCTTTAAAAACAGGGATTTATTATCTCTGGTACCGGAACAATTTTCTCCACCAGCATCAGGAAGTGAACTTCTACTGGGGAAGGCCCTAATGCTCCCCTGGCTACAACTTGCTCCAGGGTGGGTTTATATAACACCCTCACAACTTGGAAACAGCAACAGCTTGTTTTCATGGTGGGTTTTCCTGCCTCACCACCTATTGGTGAGATCAAACCAGAAGATGCTTTATGACATTCTGACTTCAACATAGGATCTGTGCAAAAACCAAGATCTCTAATTACTGAAGCCTGACTGTGACAACCATGATTGAGGAGAACTTTTTTTGGGCCATGGAGAAAGACTTTGGGGTTAGACAACTAAGTGTGCCTGGAGCTTGTAGTTGATCTAAAGTAGGATGCTTCATGGGTAGGTACACCTTGTTTTTAGTTTTTTTTCTTTCAAATTTCCCCAACTTTTCCTGTGCTTATGCAAAAAAAAAAAAAAGCCACCCCCTTTTGTTTTTATATTTTAGATAGGGAGTCCTGTCTTGCTCATAGAACCGTGGGACATGAATTACTTTGTTCACCTAATATTTCTGTATTTTTTCTATAAAATTAAAAAGGGGAAAAAAAGATAGGCTCCAGGGGGCAAGTGGTCTCTTGGTGGAGATAAAATGGACAGGATTAAATATCCAAGCCAAAGACAACAACAATAGAATCAAGAGACCCAAACTACAACAATCTAAAAGAAATGGGCCTGTTATACTGGCAGACCAGAGGGTAAAGGGTAGTGCTATGCGATATGCCATGGGAACATTGGTGGAGGGAGTTCAAGAATGGTAGTGGACTTGGCCCTGATTCTTTGTATGTCTGAAATACAACTATGAAGGACTGTAAATCACAATGGTTTCACTAAAATAAAATAAAAAATAAAATAAAAAAACACACACAAAACAAAAAACAGGGAAGTAGAATAAAGAGGATCATAGTTTAATCTGAGAATCTATTTGTGGCTCAGACTTGAGAGTCAGAAATGTCCACATAGATGCCATGTAGCCTACACTGTTCATCTGAAAAGGTGAATATGATATTTCAGTAGCACAAGCCATACATTTCTTCATTTATTTTTCTTTAAATGTTATCACAGCTTGGGTGTATATTCTAAATTTATTTTGGGGAATTTCCCCAAAGCCTAAACAAGCAAGAATCCAGGACTTGGTCTAAAACTGTAGAGCAAAGAAAGTGACGAACAGGATTAAGTGGGTAAGGCTGAAAAAAACTGGAAGTTTAAGTGTATTGAAATAGTTGCTTGAGTGGAATTAAAAAAAAACAACAAAACACAAGCTGGAATGGTGAGAATTTTAGTGAAAGAAATAAAGGGATGAGGAAATATGAAATTCAGAATTGACTGATGATTCCAAAAATTACTGTTCAGAACAGAAGCATGCTGGTGGAAGGGCAGCCTATAAATATCAAGGTTCCTTGTACAGAAAGGATAAAAAGCACAGAGAGGTGTCTTGAGACATAAGGTTCTCTGGGCTTCTTTTAGAAGTAAACTGGCAAAGGGCCTCTTTGCTATCTCCTGCATTCTTGGGGACTACATTTCTTAGAATAATCAAACTTCCACCACATCAAAATATCTGTAGGAGATAAACTAGTTCCTAAGAAGTTAGCATTTGCTTGGCATCTAGCTTTGCACCAATTTAACACCATAGTCCTTTCTAGCAAGGCTGTTTTCTTTTAATTTATGCTTTCAGTTTTCTTTGCATTTCAGTGATAGTTGTCTTGGCACATAGTCCCAGCTGCATAAAGCTTTTATTTTTAGATTTCCCTATTCAGAAAGGGTAGTCCCTGTATAGGGACTTCACTGTCATTCTAAGCTATTCCTGAGCTATGACCCTGCAGCTTTCTTCAAATGCAAGTCACTAAGGAGGCCTTTTGAAATACTGAATAGACAACATTTCGCACAAAGGAGAAAAAGCAACCAAAACAAGAGATTCCAGAACCAAGTCAATACCATGAAATGGAAAGAGAAGGAAAAAGCTAGAGCAAAAAGGACAAAAGACATAAATCAATACTTTAATAAGCCAGCCTGAAAGAAGCACCAAGACCAATGGCAATAACTTGGTGGTATTGCAAACAGGGAAAAGAATTCTCATTTCATAATTCCCCAAAGTACTACCTAAAGTACTAAGGTAATAAAACATAGTTTCTACTGTTAAATTAAGAATGCTTCTTTCTGGTTCACATTATTGATAAACTGATTTTTGATGACTTGTTGAAACTCACTCAGCTAAAGTTTTTCTAAGGATAGGTATAATTTTGAGTAAAGCAGCCTTTTATTAAATGTTCGGTTCCAAAATGAATAGCACAATTTAGTATTAAATGAAATATAAATATTTGGATATTTTATAGAGTATTGAGATAAGATCTCCTTTCTCTTGCTAACAGCTGAAATATTACAGTATGGGTAGACATATTATATTTTTATGGTAATAGAATGTTTTATACACAAACTTTACAAATAATGGTATTACAAATCACTGCTGTAAATACAATTTAAACAATTGAAATGCCTGATGAATCAAAAATCTGGTGTATTTTTAAGAAATATTTTTAACATAATTTTATTTTAATTGTTCACATATTGTTACATATTGTTCACAGTAATATTCCAGGTACATATTTACATTGAATCAGGGAATTCCCACCACCAAATTGTCCTCCCACAACCGCTCCCATCCTGCCTCCCATATCCTCCACTCTTCCTCCCAGGGGCTGCTAGAATGCGTGGTCCCCTCTGTGTCTAGTTTATTACTTAGTGGGCTTTTAACTGTTTGGTCTTGGTGCCTCCATTATTATATTTTAAACATGGAAGTTCTGATGCCCAAATAGGCCACACTTTGATCTGTTTGAAAAGAATAGAAGTTGCGAAGGTCCAGAGAGATTGCAGAAAGCTAGTTATCTGACAGCTGCAAAATTATAGGAACAACATCCTAAAAAACTTTATTATTTGGGGGGGGGTTGGGTTACACCTTGCAGTGCTCAGGGGTTACTCCTAGTTCTGTGCTCAGGAATGTCTCCTGGCAGGCTTGGGAACCAATATGGAATGCCAGGAATTGAACCACGGTCCATCCTGGGTTGGATGCGTGCAAGGCAAATGTCCTGCGGCTGTGCTATAGCTCTAGGCCCCAGAAAACTTTAATGTTTTGTGACCCCAAATAAGATTTTTCCATTGTGCTCTTTTTCTCTCTCTGAGCCATACCTAGTGGTGCCTAAAAGAACATATTTGGTGCTCAGGATTGAACCACGGTTTACAATATGCAAGTTAGTTGCCTTAACCCTGCAACTATCTCTCTGGTACAAGATTTTTCTAGAAAAAATTTAATTAAGAAATTTCAATTATTTATTTTTGTAAAAGCAAAACAAAAAGATGTTTGGGAGGGTGGTGTGGAGTGATAGTTGGTAGGGAATGTGCCTTGTATGTGTTTGACCACCTTTGAATTCCCAGCAGAAAATTTGGTATTCCAAGTCCACTAGGAGTGATGCCTAATTTCAGAGCCAGAAATAAGCCCTGAGCACAGGTGGGTATAATCCAAAGCCAAAAACAAACAAAAAAAGTATTCTAACCTGGGGCCAGAGAGATAGTACAGCAGTAGGGCATTTGCCTTGCACGCAGCTAATCCAGGATGGATGGTGGTTCGAATCCCAGCATCCTATATGGTCCCCCGAGCCTGCCAAAAACCAAACAAAAAAAAATGCTAACCTAAGATTTTTGTGTCACTTGAGGTAGATATGAGAAGAACCAGGAGTAAACCCTGAGCACAATTACCCTGAGTGTAATCCCCAAATCATCCAAGCCAAACCAAATGTATTGTAATCTAATATCCTTCTGTTACTTGAAGTAATGCAAGCACACTACCCACTGTTCTATCACTTTGGCCCCAAAGCTTTTATTAGATTAAGTTTAGGAATAAATTGGATTTATGTTCATATATCAGCTTATCTATGCAATAGCTTTGAACTGAATAAGAACAATAGTAATAATTTCCCCTATTTTACCAGAGAACTTGATACTTCTAAAGTCCTCAATATATATTACTGTTATGGTGATAGAAAATGTGTCACTTATAATTAGATTGTCTTTTAGAGGAATTTTTTTATTTTGTTGTCTTTGTTTTTGTGTCACATCTGGAGGTGCTCAGGGGAAATTCCTGGTTCTCCTCTCAGAAATCACTCTTGGCAGGCACTGGGGACCATATGGGATGCTGAGATTTGAAACTCCAGCTCCTAGAAGAATTTCTTTAGGATGTATGTGATTACCTGACTTTCTCATATCTTTAATATTCTGTCTAATCCTAACAGAACTAACCAGGATGTTTAATTTGACAAAGTTCATTAGTTTTTTTTAATTGACAGCTGTTAAAATGTCATCATTTACATTTCTGGCTTTGTGGAAATATAGTTCTTTCCAGAAGTCTCTGCTGACAGGTTCTACCAGGTTTAACTGTTCCTGTCTAGTCAAATGTTATCTTTTGTTTTTGTGACACACTTACTAGAGGTATGTGACTCAAAGTTCATAGATTGATCACAAGGAAAGGTTTCCTTCTGCATATGACTCAACATTCACATCAGCCATTCATCAGGAATCATATCATCAAACAACAAGAGGAAATAAGGTCAAGAAGAAAATGCCACTCACCTCTTCTCTACCATTTCTATTGTTTTCTGATTATGAGGATCTCAGATGCTTTGTTGGTTATCTTAAGTTGCCTTCTCCCTAGAGTTCATTCTTAGCTCCTAGAAATTTGCTATTTAAGATTGTAATGGCAGGTTTTTCCTGTAAGACTCTAATATTATGAAGACAAATGCTATGTGTGTATCTCCTGATCATTGCTTGATTTTTAATTTGTAGCCCAGTGTCATGTAGAGATCACGAGCTTGTGATTTAGATCTAGTCTACTCAGTTACAAAACAAACAGAAATCTCTAAAACTCTGCTTTTTTTTCTCTGAATGGATTTAGGCAGGTGATTTAAATTACTTGCACTTAAGTTTACTTATTGAAAAACAGTTTATCTTAATAATAAAAGTATTTACCACTTAAGAAAGATTAAATCAGTTTAAATTCATACAGTAGTTAGAATAATGCTTGGCACAGAGCAAGTAGCTATGAAAGTAGATGCTCAATAAATATTTGATGGATGAATAAATGCCACCATACCTCCAGCCATCAGCATTCTGCAGACATCATATAATCAATCTGAAGTGTCCGGCTGCCTTGAGAGCTCCTTGTTTTTTTTTTCCACACATGTTTTTCACTTATTGCCTCTCAGACTTTATTGTATTTGTGTCAAATCCCCTTGTCTAAACACTGAAAAACACAAAACAATGTTACATCATCTTAAATACTTTTCTAATTTCAATTTGGATTTCAAAAAACTTCAGATACAAATGTTTAATGGCCTTATCTAAGGACCTACATCACCAATCAAATCCACTCATTTAATTGATATTAAGAATGCCATGCAAAAAAATAAAGAAAAAAGAATGCTACAAATAGTATACCTAAAGGATGTTAGGTTAATGTTTGTGAGAGTGTATTGGTATATTTGTATGTAGATTCATCTGTGTGCATGTGTGCGTGTGATAGCAGTGAGGCTGGCATGCCAAAGATAGTGTTTCTGCTCAACAGAATCTTAAAACGTAATAAAGGAGATACCATGCAGACAACTAACTCAATCACAAGCCCCAATCCTCTGGGAGCCTGTAGATATCTGTTTCCTGCTCTGGGAAAGCGTATTTTTTTTTTCTGTGTATCAACAATTTTACCCAGCCTGGCATCTGAGTTCTACTGTAGACTCCTAATGTTTCACTTTATCAGTGTGTACAAAGGCCTTCCTTTTTTGTACACAGAAATTAAATGTTGCCATTAGCATTATGTGAAAGGTGGTTTTTTTTCCCTCTGAAAGAAATAAAAGATATATGAAATTATAGAATAAGGTAAGTCTCTTAGCAACGCTTTTTTCTTTTCTTTTTTTTTTTTTTTTTTGAATTACACCCGGTGGCTCACAGGGGTTACTCCTGGCTCTGTGCTCAGAAATTGCTCTCCCATAACTGCTGAACCACACACATCCTGTCTGCCATCTGAATTGCTCTGGATGTAGCCACAAATTTGGCATCTCCTATTGGATCATATTCTTTCTTTAAAGGCTATTAAAAACTATGCCAAGGGACTATTCCCCAAACTCATAGAAATTGCACAGGGGACCATATGGGATGTTGGGATTCAAACCACCATCTGTCCTGGATCTGCTGCATACAAGGCAAAAGCCCTACCGATGTGCTATCTCTCCAGCTCCTCCCAAAGAGATTTCTTTTTTTTGTTTGTTTTGTTTTGTTTTTGGGTCACACCTGGCTGCACTCAGGGGTTACTCCTGGTTCTACACTCAGAAATCACTCCTGGCAGGCACAGGGGATCATATGGGACACCGGGATTCGAACCAACCACCTTTGGTCCTGGATCGGCTGCTTGCAAGGCAAATGCCGCTGTGCTATCTCTCTGGGCCCGCAAAGAGATTTCTTAAAGAAGAATTAAACAAGGCAAACAAGATGACTGGATTTAGTTGACAGTGGAATCCTTCCCCATATTCCCTCATCCTGTTTTTTTGTTTTTTTCTGACATTGAGTCAATCATTTTTTTTCAGTCATTTATTTTTCAGAGTTGTAATACTTGAGAATTCCCAGAGGAGAGATTACAGGAGTATGTCAGCAGCAGTGTCTATGCTAGTGATATATATATCATATATATACTATATATAGTAAAAGTCATATATATATATGCTAAAACTATATATATATATATAGAGAGAGAGAGAGAGAGACAGAAAGAGACAGAGACACAGACACAGAGAGTAGCATATTTCCTTTCCTTGCAGCTCAATATTTTCTTTCTCTACACATTGGCTAAATTCCTCTAGCTTAGTTCCTCACAAATGTCAGGGTTGGTTGCTTCCTCTGTGACAGCTCCCTTCATTATGATTATCAGTGTTAATGTCATGTCATTAATCCTCATGGGGATATGGAGGCTTCACACTGACTACATGTGGAAGGTCACCATGGAAACATTTGTCTCCATAGCTGACTCACTGCAACCCCCATAACTGCTGAACCACACACATCCTGTCTGCCATCTGAATTGCACTGGATGTAGCCACAAATTTGGCATCTCCTATAGGATCATATTCTTTCTTTAAAGGCTATTAAAAACTATGCCAAGGGACTGTTCCCCAAGCTCAGAGTAATAATACTCTCGGAGATGGGTTTAAATGGGTGATCCTATGCAATTGTTAACATTTTTAAGTAAACAATGCTGTAAACATTTCCTGTGATTTTTTTTTCAGTGCCTGGTTACTTACAGGTGAGTATTGTGTAGAGAGACACTAGCAAAGAAAATGCTTCCATGTAGGAAAATTAACAAAATACCTATGCTCAAATTTAAGAAAATTGCCCTGAGTAGGGTGAGAGTGGTCTATCAACTTGCATCACAGTGATAGAATAGTAGGAATACAATAGTCTTTGCTGTAAATTTCTTTGCCTATTTCAATGGGAGAAAAAAGACGCCAGATAATTCCCTTAGAAAAATTATATTTGAGGACTACAGACTTCTTACTCAGTTTTCTCATGGAAAGGCCAGATATCAGTATTTCCTAGATGGAAAATAGGTCTAGTTGGGAGATAGCAGGCTTAAATAAAATCACACAAGCACTACGGCTTGCATCCCAGCCACCTCAGCATAGCTAAATGGAGCAATCTGTCAAGGTTGCTCAGCTCAGAGCCAGCTGTAATTATACAAACTGGGCCTGGCAGGAGATGCCGGTGTGAAAGTAAATAGAGAACAGAAGCTTTCCTGAGCTGTGCATGGCCACAGGATCTTCAGAGGCAGGTAGGGCATCCTCATTTTTGTTTTACTTGGGATCCCAGTAGGAAATCTAAAATGGGTATACTAATAGAAGACTTTTATATAGCACTTGCTTAAACACATGCCAAGTTGTACACATCAGCTCATTTGAGTCTTGTATGATATAGGCAATATTCTTGACTTCATTACGAAACTGAGTCACAGAGTAACTTCGTGATTTCTCCATGGTCACATAGCCTTTACATGGTTGAGCTTAGACATAAGGTTAAGCAGTCAGCCTCCCAGTGTGTTTACTTAAACTCATACCATTTATACATTCCCACATTTCTCCCTCTTCTCATTCTCTCACACTTCCTCCCATATTATTTCAGTTTTCTGCCTTCCACAGTTGCTTTTCTCTTCCTCTCTTCCCTCTTTTCTACTCATCTTCATTTGTCACCCATGTTTTCCTTGCTGCCAACACTCATGCCCTCTCCTCTCTTTCACTGGAAGGGATTAGTTGATGCTTCCCTTCTAGGAACCCTTCCACCCTATATAAGAGATTGTGACCTCTACTATACTATGCTTGCTTTGGGGGTTAAATCTGTCAGTGTTCAGGACTTACTCCTGGCTCTATACTCAGAGATCCCTCCTGACAGCGCTAGGGGATCTAATGCCATCCCAGGGATTGAACCAAGGTCAGTATCATGCAAGACAAGTGCCTTAATTTCTAAACTGTCTTTTTGGCCCATTTACAACCTAGCTTTGAACTGTAGAGTTGGAACAGATAGTTTTTACTTCTGCTCTTTCCCTTCTCACTCTAACCCCTTTATCCCTCTCCCATGACCACCCTTCCTCACCATCAAATTTCTCTCAGAAAGGCTGTATTATCTTAAGCTTATAGAGTGAATTCAACCTCATTGTTTATATTGAGGTGCTCCTATTTTATGTACTTGTTTTTCTTTTTTAACCCTTTGTTATTAAATTACCACATACATGCAGCTCTGAAGTACACCATATTTATGGGGCTTTCAACATACATCAAAACACTAAAACTAATTGTGATTAGATATAGAGATGCCTTAAAAAGTTAAGATACTTTTAGGGCCACAGTGGTGGCACTAGAGTTAAGGTGTCTGACTTGCAAGTGCTAGCCTAGGACAGATCGTGATTCGATCCACTGGAATCCCATATGCACTGAAAGTCAGGGTCAGAAAACTGGTTGGATCAGTATCTATTTTGATTTTTTTTGTTGTTTGTTTGTTTTTTGGGCCACACCCGTTTGACGCTCAGTGGTTACTCCTGGCTATGCGCTCAGAAATCGCCCCTGGCTTGAGGGAACCATATGGGATGCCGGGGGATCGAACCGCGGTCCGTCCTTCCCGGCCCCTATTTTGATTTTTTTAAGTCATATTGGGCTACTCTGATCATGAATAGGGACTCTGCTGCTCCAGAGCCTGGAAGTTGCTCCTGGCAGTGCTCTTGGGACCATGTGGGGATGAAATTGTACCCAAATCTCCAGCATATAAAGCATGCACTCAGTTCATCGAGCATCTCTCTTGTTCTTGCTGTTTTAATGGCTGGGCCCGAGGTAGAAATATTTCAGTGTTCTATTACTTGTATTACAAACTACTTGAAGCATTAAAAAAAATGTAGATGTTAGCACAATAAACATATCACCTGATTTCAATAGAGACAATTTGCTGTTTTTAATCTCTGGAAAAAATTAAGCTTCTTTGGTATATGACAGTTTATTTTGTTACCTTAATGTCTAAAGGTTTCTGTGTTTTGCAAACAAATAAAAAGTACCTCTAACAGAACTAAATAAAAAAGCACATAACAGTAACTCCCATAATTGTCAATCTTTTTATTTTGGTGGGGGAGACGAACTTCACCTGTGATTCTCAACCAACGAGGCTAATGGTTCAGTACAAGGGCCCAAGGGCTGGCTACTCACTCAGGCTCTGCAGATACCCAGGGCATCCTGGCAGTGCTGATCACCTCCAGGGCCACACCCAGCAATGGTCAGTGTCCTCCAGGGCTGCACCCTGCAAATGTTTGGGAAATCCTGTGATCCATTCATCTAAGGAAATACTCCAGGCTCAAATTGGTAAAAATTTAACTCCTCTCTTGCCTTTTTTTTTTTTTTTTTGATGTGTGACAAGTGAGCCAGTCCTGATTTTGAAGATGTGACTGCAGCTTTGAAGACATCATGGAAACTGAAACTTTAAGTAGGTATGGGGTCAACCTGCTTGACTACTGTCATTTTTCTCATTTCCAGCTTCCAGGCTAGAACCTACTTTCTCTAATCAGATCTTTAGGAGATTTAAAGTGGTGAACTACCCTTTAAAACTAGGCAGGTTCACTAAACTTTCACAGAAAATTTCAACAAATTTGAGGGCAAGAGCCTGCTAAATTTATCACAAAATTGCTTAATGGGTTCAAGGTGACAAAGCTAATACTAGTGGACAATCTGAGTGAAGAGTCCTGGGTTCTAAAGGAACATGTTCAAAACGGAAAAAATGACATTTTAAGGAAAATAAAACTGTACCACATTAAAAATAAGCTTGGAAGAATATTACATTTAGACTGGAGCTTTCTGATATTCTATATAGGTGACACTGTCCATTTTAGAATGTTAATGGTCAATTATAAGTGATTTTAACATAAGAAACTCATTGGCTTGTTTCAAATACTGATGTACAAGTGTAGAAAAGTTGAAAAACAGTGTTTACGGCTGCAGGGAAAAAAAAAAAGAAAAAGAGCGGTTACTTCATGGCTATGTTGCTCCATGGACTAGTATGCTGAGAGAAGAAAGTCCTCAGGTGTAAAAAGGTTGAAGAAGGGGCCCGGAGAGATAGCACAGTGGTGTTTGCCTTGCAAGCAGCCGATCCAGGACCAAAGGTGGTTGGTTCAAATCCCGGTGTCCCATATGGTCCCCTGTGCCTGCCAGGAGCTATTTATGAGCAGACAGCCAGGAGTAACCCCTGAGCACCGCTGGGTGAGGCCCAAAACCAAAAAAAAAAAAAAAAAAAAAAGGTTGAAGAAGAACACTGATATAGAAAGCATGTTTGATCTTATTCACTGCTGGTGGGAATGCCGCCTAGCCCAACCTTTATGGAAAGCGATACAGAGATTTCTCCAAAAACTGGAAATTGAGCTCCCATATGATCCAGTTATACCATTTATAGGGATATACCCTAGGAACACACAAATATAATACAAAAATCCCTTCCTATATTCATTGCAGCACTATTTACAATAGCCAGACTCTGAAAACAACCAAGATGCCCTTCAACAGATGAATGGCTAAAGAAACTGTGGTTTATATACACAATAGAATATTATGCAGCCATCAGAAGAGATGAAGTCGTGAAATTTTCCTATACATGGATGTACATGGAATCTATTATGCTGAGTGAAATAAGTCAGAGGGAGAGAGATAGACGCAGAGTAGTCTCACTGATCTATGGGTTTTAAGAAAAATAAAAGACATTCTTGCAATAATTCTCAGAGACAAAAGAGGAGGGCTGGAAGTTCCAGCTCATGACATGAAGCTCACCACAAAGAGTGATGAGTGCAGTTAGAGAAATAACTACATCGAGAATTATCATAACAACGTGAATGAATGAGGGAAGTAGAAAGCCTGTCTTGAGTATAGGCAGGGGTGGGATGGGGAGGAGGGAGATTTGGGACATTGGTAATGGGAATGTTGCACTGATAAAGGGGAGTGTTATTTACATGACTGAAACCCAACTACATTCATGTTTGTTATCAAGGTGTTTAAATAAAGATATTTATAAAAAAGAAAGCATGTTTAAAAATCAAGATATAATTTTATTGTAGAATGTTGGCTTGCCTTGCATGTATGCAGTTAAGTACCAAAACCAAAACCCAAAAAAAGCCCCCCCAAATAAGCACATACACACACACACGGACACACACACACACACACACACACACACACACGTCAGCCTGAGAGAAAAAGATGAAGAGAATCTGAATGAAATTTTGCCAGTGAAAACTTGTCAGTGGTAGGAGTCCTAAATAAATATTTTTAAAAATTGTTGTAAAAACAGATTGATTAAAAGGTACATGCAGTGAGAAACTTGCGCAATTATCTGTTAGTTCACTGGACTTATTGCTGTTAGAAATAATACACTTTTTGGAGGTGGAGCAGTGGTGCAAGCTGTAAGGCATCTGCTTTGCACGAGCTATCCTAGGACAGACCACCGTTTGATCCCCAGGCATCCCATATGGTCCCCCAAGCCAGGAGCAATTTCTGAGCACATAACCAGGATTAACCCCTGAGCATCACTGGTGTGGCCCCAAAACCAAAAGAAAGAAAGAAAGAAAGAAAGAAAGAAAGAAAGAAAGAAAGAAAGAAAGAAAGAAAGGAAGGAAGGAAGGAAGGAAGGAAGGAAGGAAGGAAGGAAGGAAGGAAGGAAGGAAGGAAGGAAGGAAGGAAGGAGGGAGAAAGAAAGAAAGAAAGAAAGAAAGAAAGAAAGAAAGAAAGAAAGAAAGAAAGAAAGAAAGAAAGAAAGAAAGAAAGAAAGAAGGAAAGAAAGAAAGAGTATACTTTTTGGGGGGGTTTCTGGGTCACACCCAGTGGTGCTGAGGGATTACTCCTGGCTCTGCTCTCAGACATCACTCCTGGCAGGCTGGGGGGACCATATGGGATGCTGGCATTCGAACCACCATCCATCCTGAATCAATAGCATGCAAGGCAAATGCCCTACTGTTGTGCTATTTCTTCGGTTCTGAAATAATATACATTTTATAAATAAAAAGTCCTAGGCTATAAAGACTCAAACCCATCTTATTATCAAGGGAAATGTTTGACAACTTAATGGCAGTTGTATGGAAAGTATGTGTTTCAAGTCTTTTGAAAATTTAATTCAGAATGAACATGATTTGTTAATGTATGTGTGACACAGAGAAATTGATTCACAGAGAAATTGATATTTGAAATTAATATTTTTTTTAATATTGAAAACAATTTTCTGGTGTGTCTGTGAACCCTCAGTGAAAACTCTGAAAGAGTTTAGCTTTGACTCTAGACTGGGTAAAGAATATATCTTTGAGAGTGTGAGTAGGACTCAAGCAGTCTATTGAGCAACTAAAAAAATGTAACTGAATTTGAAGGTGTTTCCTTACTTTACTTGAGCAGACATTCATCTTCTACCCTGGGACATCCACACTCCTGGTGCCTGTGATGTTGAGCTCAAATTTGAATTTATTGGTCCTCATATTTTCAGACTTTTTTGTTTGTTTTTGGGCCATACTGGTGATACTCAGGGGTTACTTCTGGCTATGTGCTCAGAAATTGCTCCTGGCTTGGGGGGGACCATATGAGACACTGGGGGGGTTAAACTAGGTTAGCGTGTGCAAGGTAAATGCCCCTCTGCTTGCACTACTGCTCTGGCCCATTTTCAGACTTTTGAAATTTAAACTGAATTGTACTTGGTTATCCTTTCCTCCATTTTGTAGATAGGAGGTGGTAGGTTTTCTTAGCCTTCATAATCAGGTGAACCAATTCCTATTTAAAAAAAATCATATGAAAATTAAACATGAGTGGATTCCTTACAATGTACTCTGTGTTAACACAAATTTCTTTTCTTTTTTTTTTTTCTCTTTCTTTTTTGGTTTTTGGGTCACACCCAGCAGCACTCCGGGATTTACTCCTGGCTCTACACTCAGTAATCATTCCCAGTATGCTAGAGGGACCATATGAGATGCAGGGATTTGAACCATCATCCTTCTGCTTGCAAGGCTATGCCCTACCTCCATGCTATCTCTCCGGCCCCTAACACAAATTTCTTCCTGAAATTCCTGGAAAATAAAACTTTCCTTGCCAATGCAAACGCTTCTTTTTTTTCTTTCATAATATAATATTAGGTTTATTACCAGACATGTGGTGGGGTGGTGTGGAGAAAGCTGCCAAACTCTAAAATGCAACTAGAAGAATATTTCTATTACATTTTATTTTTCATCAAAATGAATTAAACATCACTCTGAACATTTCACTTCAGTCAGGATAGGCTTTGTCATTCGAGGTAACAAGCAATCCCCAAACCTCAGAAATTCACACCAATTTAGTTTTCTTTTCTTTTCTTTTCTTTTTTTTTTTTCTCAAATTGTGTGAGTGATAATCTCACTGGAATTCTCCTCAACAAAATCCTCTGGAGGATCTTGAATTTGAAATGTAATATTCTGGCCCAGATGGAAGGGTGGGAAAGATGGGGAATCACTTATGCTCGCAACCTTACTAGCACTCACTTCTCAAATGGCTTCATTCTATTACAAGTTTACCAGGAAATACAAATATGTCCTACACAAATAGAATAAAAAGCTTAAAAAAAAAAAAAAGCCCTCATGAACAGCTTTGGCATTGTGACACATTTTTAACAAATTTCACAGCTGGAAAGTAACAACTTAATTTGTTTTTGCATTTAAACCATAAGAGAGGTTGTGAAATCTGTTCTTAATGACTTGTTTATTCTTGCTCTTTTTATCTTAGCAAACTAAAATGATATGTTGACAGAATCTAATTTAAAAGGTAGTTGAGAGGTTGTGGGTAAGGTGATTGCCTTACACGTGGCTTATGGAATTTGATTCAATATGATATGTTCCCCAAAGCCCCTCCAGGAATAATCCCGAGTGCAGAGCCTGGAGTAAGCACTGAACACAGCTGGGTGTAGCCCTAAAACAAATATAATATAAAACAAAGAAAACAAAGATAATTCAAGAGTTAGTTATTCTCAGGCTGTCAACAAAATTTAACGTTGCCTTCGGATCCACAGGAAATTCCATAGTGGGAAATATTTTGAAAGATAATTGTCACTGCAATAGAACTATAAGTAACATTTTTGCTGTTGTTGTTGTTGTTGTTATTTGGTCCACACCCAGTAATATTCAGGGGTTATTCTTGGCTCTGCACTCAGAAAACACTCCTGGGAGATTGTGGAGATATGGGGTGGGAGTAGGGGACCACACAGGATGTTGGCCATGAACTACATTCATGGCAAGCACCTCACCCTCTAGTCTCTCAGCCCTGAAAATGTCTATTAACAACATATCTTTCATTTGTTTTATGTGTCTTGATTACTAACTCTAAGCAACTTCATATTTAAATCAAAAAGAAAACAAACCATATCAATTTACTTTGCTTTCTTGGCCAAACGTACCTATTTTTTTAAAGAATACTTTTTGGGTCTTTTTCCAAATCGTACTGGTTTAGAGTTCAAAATATATATCCTCAAATAAAAAATTTGAATTTCCTAGGCTTATGTATGCTTGGTATGTATATTTAAATAATATTAAATATTAATTAAATATGTATTTTTCTCCACCTTTCATGTCTGTTTTCTTCATGTTGATACATGATACATTTTCTGTACATGGCTTCAAAGAGAAAAAATTTTAAGACTTACAGAAGTTCCAAACCTGCATCCATCTCAAATGAAAAATCGCAGAGAATAAAGTATGATCTTCCAATTTTCACATTCTTATTACTCCTTAAACAGCAATGAAAACCACTGCCTTTTTTTTTTTTTTTTTTTTTTTCTGGTTTTTGGGCCACACCCGGCAGTGCTCAGGGGTTACTCCTGGCTGTCTGCTCAGAAATAGCTCCTGGCAGGCACGGGGACCATATGGGACACGGGGATTCGAACCAACCACCTTTGGTCCTGAATCGGCTGCTTGCAAGGCAAACGCCGCTGTGCTATCTCTCCGGGCCCTACACTGCTTATTTTTGATTAAAAAAAAAAAAAAAAAAAGCCTTGGACAGAAAGATAGCATAGCGGTAGGGCATTTGCCTTGCAAGCGGCTGATCCAGGACAAATGGTGGTTCGATTCCAGCATCCCACATGATCCCCCGAGCCTGCCAGAGCGCAGAGAGCCAGAAGTAACCCCTGAGCGCCTCCGAGTGTGACACAAACAAACAAAAAAAGCCTACCACAGAGAGAGCAGTTAGAGAAGGGACTGTTGCAAATCAGCCCCTGAAGAGGTTGACTGATGGAGGGATGGAGGATGAGGCCTTTCTCCTCCAGCTCGGACACGCGTCTGTTACCCTGTTCAGTCGGAGGTTCTGAGGTGAATGCAGCGGGAAGAAAGCCAACAGGCAGTTAGGCTTCTGAAAAAAAAAACAAAAAACAAAAAAAAAACCCGAAAAAACAAAAAAACCCAGCTCTTTATTCCGTGAAGAGGCCGAAGCCAAAAGGTCTAAGAATAGGCACAGGAAAAAAGCCTCTCGCCTTCCACAGACCCTTGTTTTTATGCCCCAGAATAAGGTACCACCAATGGTGGGATCAGGTACCACCCAATGGTGGGAGCAGAATCAGGTACCACCCTAGGGTGGGAGCAGAATGCCAGGTCACACCCTAGGGTAGGGCACAATCACCGATCAGGGTAGGGTCAATAACATAATAATCCCATTAAAATGTTTACGTACACAACAGAGACTACTATAAAAAATGATAGTTGGAAATGATCACTCTGGACAAGAATTGGGTGCTAAAAGGGGATAAAGTGACATGCATGGCACCCCCTCATTAACAGTATTGCAAACCACAGTGCCAAAAAAAGAAAAGGGGCAGGGAGAGAGATAGGTAAATTCCTATTCCAGAAACAGTCAGGGGTGGGAGGGAAGAGGGTATCAGGGAAGATGAAATTGAAACTAGGGATGTTGGTGGTGGGAAATGTGCAATAGTATAATGTAACTCAATCATGAACAACTTTATCTGTGGAGGGAAAAAAACTATTATGGATAATTCTTGTTACTACAGTTTTTAGATAAAAAAAATTAAATTTAATTTAAAAATGCCTACAACTTAGACCAATCTCTCTGTTTCTGGTCACAGGTATATTGATCGTCCAGCCTGGATTCATTACAAACCATGTTGTTTTCTCTGAAAATTCATATGCTGAAATCTAACACCTAATATTTCAGAATATGAATGTATTTACTGATATAGTTTCTATAAGGATGTAATTAAGTTAAACTGAGGTGAAACTTACTTCAACAGAACTAATGTCTTTATAAAAAAATAGATCCAGAAAGATAATATAATAGGTAGGGGCTTGTCTTGCCAACTTGCATTCCATTCCTGTGGTCCCACAGCACAGCAGGAGTGATTCCCCAGCAGAAAGCCAGGAGCACAGATAAGTGTGTCTTCCTTCCATAAAAATAAAGAAAAGGGGGCTGGAGAGATAGCACGGAGGTAGGGCATTTGCCATGCAGAAGGACGGTGATTCGAATCCCAGCATCCCATATGGTCTCTTGAGCCTGCTAGGAGTGATTTCTGAGTATAGATCCAGGAGTAACCCCTGAGCACTGCCAGGTATGACCCAAAATCGAAAAGAAAAAAAAAAAAAGGAAATTCAAACACAGACATATACAAAGAAGGCACAGGGAGGAAAACATCCATTTAGTCAAGGAATGCGGTATCAGTATCAAAAAAAAGCCCTATCAACACCTTGAAAATCAAATTTTAGTTGAGTAACAGAAGAAAATAATTTCTGCAAAATGCTAAATAGATTTTGAAGATAGTAAAATATCTCCTGGCTTCATCTTATGGCCATAAAATTTGAGTGTAATTAAGATATACTCAAAATTGATCTTCAAATTTTCCCTAATTTTCACCTTGTACACATTTTTTCTGCCTATAAAAATTTATTTAACTAAAAGATTTTTATATTATACTCATTTTAGACAATAATTTTTTTTTTGATTTTGGGCCACACCCGGCGGTGCTCAGGGGTTACTCCTGGCTGTCTGCTCAGAAATAACTCTTGGCAGGCATGGGGGACCATACGGGACACCAGGATTCGAACCAACCACCTTTGGTCCTGGATCGGCTTCTTGCAAGGCAAACACCACTGTGCTATCTCTCCAGGCCCGACAATAATTTTTTTTTAAAAAATTGTACATAAATTAGTTGTTTACATTAGCCATGATTTTAAATGAATATTTGACTCAATTTTTATATTTAAGATTGCAAATTTTTTCTTTACTATAAGAAAATGCATCACATAGTTGACATAGTGAACACAATACATTTGCTTTCAGATAAGTGAAAGCAAAGTTATTATTCAAAAAAAATATAAAGAAAAAATTTAAAAAAAAAAAGAGAAGAAAAAAAATTAAAAAAAAAGAGAAAGAAAGAAAAAGTTACAGTAGCAAGCATACATGTGAAAATCATTGTATCTCCAATGATGTTATTAAATAATGGCAGAGGATTTAGTAAGCTCTTGTTTTTAGCTGTTCTTTATGTTACATATGTGTGTTCCTATAGAGATGACAGCATCAAACAGTTGAAGTTGTCTGAAAATTCAGAGCACTGTTACTGATACTGTGACTTTTAGGGGTATGTACTCAACTGCCAGGACTCCTGGAAGAAGAAAGATATGGAGGGAAGGTGCCTGCACTCACTCTAAAAAACTTTGTTATTCCCAAGTACTAGCATACCTGAAGTTTGATCAGATTGATGTCCCTGAAAAGAATCATAGAGAAATGATGAGGCAGGGTCACTAGCAAAGCGGTGATTCTGGGTGATGGAGGCAGCAGGCATGGCTTCAGTAGGGCATGAGTTTGGCCTTCCTTCTCTTCTTAAGATTGCAGCTTTCTGCTGCATGGCTCGATTTTTCAAGTTTTGGTTTGTATCTCTTTCAAGAAAAGAGTGAGTCCACATAACTGGCCTGGTTTGGACATGGTTTGGACTACGTTTGTGGACATGGTTTCAGCTGCCAGCCTTCCCAAAAGAAGGAAGATACAGGAGTAGATATGGTGAAGGGTGTCTGCACTCACTCCAAAAAATACACAGGTGATATAGCCTAAATACTAACGTAATTTGAAGTTTTGTTAGATTGGTGTCTTTAAAGAGAATTGTAGAGGGGTGCTGAGATAGGGCCATAGGGAAAGTGGTGATTCTGGTTGATGGATGAAGCAGGGGAGGTTTTGGCAGGATGGGAGTTTAGAACTCCCTTTGTTCCCTGTGTAGCTGATGTACTCATGATTTTTCAATTTGATTTACATCTTTTCTATGAAAAGAATGAGTGTATGGAACTGGCCCAGTGTGAACATGGCGATTACCCAATTTTCACCCTCTAAATAGTTTTAAACTTTACTATGACTGACTAAAAATATTCAAGAATATATCAGAAACTATATTTGAAGACGGAAGAACTATAGGAAAAAGGAGCCCAGTATTCCTAATCATTAGATAAAGAACAGCCCAGCAAACAACTCCTATATCAGGCCATGGTGAAAATGAGAAATAAGTTGTTATAGCATTAATCATTAAACATTTGGAGTGTATCCATCTTAGTTACTAATGTAATCTAAAATGATATAGCTTTCATTGCATACTGCATCTTCCTGGCCCCATTAAAATTTTCCATATTAGATTATAAAACTGATGCTATGCTCCCTTAGACTGTGACTATCCTGTGAACTTAGTCTCTTATCAGTGTTGCCATACCTGGTGCAAAATTGGGAGGCATTTTACATACCTAAACTCATGTTTTTGTGTGAGAGACAAAATTTTGCTACATTACTTTTTCTCAAAATTTTTTGAGAAAGGTTTACAAAACACATTCTCACAGTTGTAACTAGACTTTTTTCACACAAAAATCTCATTATAAAACATAGTCATAACCAGTCATATTTTTACCCTGTTTCCAAAATGGCAGTTCTTTATATTCAGGATAATGAGTGATGTTGGACACATTTTCAAATTCATTTAAAATATATAATTTGTTATTTGTATTTTCATTGATGGCATGTGCAATTGTAGTTTGCACAAATTAACACCCAGTAGGAATGTTTTAGTACCACTGAATAATAAAGTATGCATATTGAAAGATCCTTTATGGCAAGATTGCTTAAAAGAAAAAATGCCCTGCTAGAAAATTTGGAGTCATTGTTAGAAATTATAAGTCTATTAAATAACAAATGCAGTAGTCACTGACCTTTCAAAGTAAAGTGTTGAATTGGTGATAAAAAGAAGTAGTCACATACAATTCTTTTCATTACCTGTTCTTCCATTTTCTAAATTATCAAATTCAGAATTGGAAGTAAGAGTGAGTTGTGAAGAAGCAAAAGGGTAATTGTTCACGTCAAAATAATAGGTCTTTAAGTTATTTTTTCCTTTATGCTAGGACAAATAAGATTATTTCAGGCCATTTTAATTATAATGCATGGTTGTTAAAATCATAGAGAACAGAAAATGTCTTTATTATGTACCACGATTGTAGAAAGTAATTAGTATTTAGGTAGAGTGCCAATAATGGACTACTTCATATTATCTGAATATCAGGCTCTGGAGATAAAGAATTACATAGAAAATTTAGCTTTAAAAAATGTGCTGTGTGTAGTGTACATTGGTCTTCTGCACAATCAAAGGGCATAGACAAAATGAGAGACTGATGATAGCTCTGATGGCTTGAGAGCTTTGGTTTATCTACATGGGGGAATTTCTGCAAATTTCAAGAGGAGCTAATGCTTTTAATCTTTTTTTTTGGGGGGGGGTCCACACTTGGCAGTGCTCAGGGGTTACTACTGGCTCTACCCTCAGAAATCGCTCCTGGCAGACTCAGGGGACCATATAGGATGCTAGGATTTGAACCACTGTCCTTCATAAAAGATAAACGCCCTACCTCCATACTATCTCTCTGGCTCCAGCTAATACTTTTAAAAGAGTCTGATTAATATATGCTGTATGTTGCCCTATCTGTGGACAACTAGAACTAACTGTGTGGACGTTTATGGCAATTTGCCACCTCTGTTCAGGTATGAACATATTGCTATCTCACTGAGAATTTACCTAGACTTGTAATAAGAAATTCTGATGCCTGGGTCTAAACTGTAGAGATCATAATTCAGTTGGTGAGTGAAGTGGGGTGGGGAGAAAGTGACAAAGACAGTGTGTGGTGGAAACTCCCTAGTTAATTGTATTACTCTGCCAGAATAGTAAAGTTTTAATCCATTTAAAATCTAACCAGTGTCTGTATTTACAAACCTCTCCATATCCATCTTAGTTACCAGAAAAAACAAGTTTCAATGAGGACTATTCCCATTAATCCTCATCTGTTGGTAAACAAGGACAAAATAGAGTTATTACTGTTTTAAGAGCATTAAAAGAGACTAAAAATGAACAGCCTCATTTGTTAGCAAGTAAATACATATAAATGTCAAACATACTAGTGTAGAAGAGATGAACCTCTGACATCACTTTGTTTGTTTGATTTTTTGGGGGGCCACACCCGGCAGTGCTCAAGGGTCACTCCTGGCTGTCTGCTCAGAAATAGCTCCTGGCAGGCACAGGGGACCATATGGGACACTGGGATTTGAACCAACCTCCTTTGGTCCTGGATCGGCAGCTTGCAAGGCAAACACTGCTGTGCTATCTCTCCGTCATCACTTTGACTATTATCACCTGTGAAACTTTATAAAAAGGCTAATATTCCCTTTCAGCATCACTATACAGTTCAGCTGGACATAAGGATTTTAAAAATTGCCTGACAATTCTGTTACATAGCTATGGTTGAAAATAACTGATCTATGAGAAAATAGATATTGTGAGCAGTTACAAAGACCCTTTGAGACAGGAATTACTTTATTAATTAATTGTCCCTTTAATTCATATATTCAAGTTAGTCACTCTTTCATTACATTTGACTCATTTAGTATCTATTAAACACGTACTTTGCATTTATCACTGTACTAGGCAAAAAATATTTTCTACTCATTCATTATCTGTTAGTTATGATACAAATCTACTTTCCCTAATTTCTCCTTGTATCTGAAAGACACCTCTTGTTTTTGAGTCTGACTGTTAGAGGCAAGTTTTTGTTTGTTTGTTTGTTTGTTTGTTTTGGGGTCACACCTGGCAGCACTCAAGAGTTACTCTCGAGGAACCTTATGGGATGCCAGGATTCGAACTCGGGTCCATCCTGTGTTAACCACATGCACGGCAAATGCTTTACTGCTTTGCTGGCCCCAAGAGGCCAAGTTTTTACAATTTTTTTTTATTTTAGGTACTGTGATTTTTATGACACTATTAATGATAGGGTTTCATGCATAACATATTCCTCACCACACTCTTTCCCAGTGTGCTTACTTCCCTGTAACATTTGTAGTCTTCCCTCTATCCCCAACATAAATACCCACCCCAAACCCGTTGGTAAGTTTTTAGAGAAAGTTAAGTTAGTTATAAATGATCCCCAGAGTTCTGCTAAAGAAGGTATTACTAGTGCGTGTGGGGGGCCGAGGTGTCAAGATCAACAGTCCCCATGACCTTCTGCTTACATGAACTCTGAACAAAGACTTATCTACTTGTATTTCATAGTGAACGGATCCCAAGTTTAGGGGAAGTTGCCACTACATAAGGTATCTCCTCTATTTTAATTAAAATGTAAAAATAGTGTTTATTTTATGACCACAAAAAATACTTACGTCTGCTCTACAATTGCCCTTAGTAATTTAACTAGACAGCTTTTCTTTCTTTTCTTTTTTAATTTTTCGTGCCACACCTGATGACACTCAGGGGTTATTCCTGGCTATGTACTCTTAAATCGCTCCTGGCTTGGGGGACCATATGGGATGCCCTGGGATCTAAGAGCAGTCCGTCCTGGGTCAGCAGCATGCAAGACAAATACCCTACTGCTGTGCCATCGCTCCAATCCCTAGACAACTTTTCAAGTTTCATCATCTTCGAAATATTTTTGTTTTGTTTTATAGAAATTCAATTTCTGGATTCATAAGAACGTAATGTTCTTATGAACAACATAGCAACATTGTTCTTTTACTTTGTGCTTTAAATTTCTGACATTTCTTGATTAAAAAAAAAAGACTCTAAAGGCCTTCTTTGAGTAGGTCTCTGGATCCACTGGCCAGTTTATCTTATTACTTCTGACCTTAATTTCCCTCTATAATTCTGTAATCATATGTTGTAATTATATGCTGTAATTCTCATCTAATGACAAGAGAATCACAAGTGATTCATCATCCCTATTGTGAACTTTCTTAGTCCAGTTCAATCTTAATTTGTATTGGCCATATGAGCATTCCAACTATGCCATTTGTAGCTTACTGCATTTCCATAATTATTTATTTAGATTGTGTAATTATTTGCTTAACTTGTGTTTTCCTTGCTGGTGTAAGTTCTGTTAAGGGAGAAAAATTAGTTATTCTTTCAAGCATAAATTTCTCCATCACACTAATATAACATTTCCTCTTTATATTTTAACATTTAGCGATTGTTAAATAATGATACTGTTTGATTCCTCCTGATAACTTACTCCAAAAACACACATTGTACATGCTAAATTTCACTTTCCTTGAAGAAAACAATCAAAATTTTTTTGATTTATTTAGTTATTGTTTGTTTTGTTACTTTTTTTTTTTTTTTTTGGCCGCACTTGGCTATACTCTTGGTTCTGCTCAGGAATCACTCTAGCAGGACTCTGGGGATCATTTGAAATGCCACAGATAGAACTTGAGTCATCCGTGTGCCAGGCAAGTTTTCTGCCTGCTATAGCTCCAAGTTATATTTTTACTAAATTATTATATCCACTATATCTTCATGGTATCTACATAGCTAAAAACAATTTTTTTTTGTTTTGTTTTGCTTTTAGGTTACACCAAGTGATACTCAGTTGCTACTTCTGTTTCTATGGGTTACTAAGGGGGGGTTACTCTGGGCGGTGCTCAAGGGATCATGCTGTGTCAGAGATCAAACACAGACCTTCTTCATGCAGCAAATGTTTTCTAGTCCATTGAACTATCTCTCTAGTCCCTGAAAAGGATTTTGTTTGTTTGTTTTACAGATTTGTTTGTTTGAAATACTGCTATAAGAATGATAATGCTCAGTGTCACCCTGACTTGGACATAGGATCTGTAAAAAAAAAAAAAAACAAGATCTCTAACTACAGAAACCTGACAGCAACAACTGTGATTGTTAAGAGCTTTTACTGTGAAGAGAAAGATTTTGAGATTGGATAATTTAGTAAGCCTTAGTTGGTCTTCTGCAAGGATACTTCATGGGTAAGGTCTCTCTGTTACTAGGCCAAAGTCTTTTTTCCTTTCTATTTTCCTATTATGCTGTCTATGCAAACAACTACAATAATTGCCACAAGCACACCTTTTTAATTGTATGTTTATATCTCTTATCTTTTAAAAAAAAGTTACTAAACACTCTGCTATTGTATTAATGACTTTATTGGAGATACAATAATTTTCACAAATATACTTGTTACTGAACGTTTTCTTTCATTTTTCTTTTTCTTTTTGGTTTTTGGGCCACACCCGGTGACGCTCAGGGGTTACTCCTGGCTATGCGCTCAGAAGTTGCTCCTGGCTTGGGGGACCATATGGGATGCCGGTCCTTCCTAGTCTAGCGATGGCAAGGCAGACACCTTACCTCTAGCGCCACCTCGCCGGCCCCTTCTTTCTTTATTGTTCTCTCCCATTTGGTTTTTAGTTTTCCTTTCTATTTTTTCAATAACTTTGATTTCCCTTACCTTAAAAAATGTATTATGATCAGTTATGTCAACTATGCGATGCATTTTCTTTAAATAAAAAAAATTAAAAAGAAAAGAATGATAATTTTGGGCCAGAGTGATAGCACAACAGGTAGGTCTTTTACCTTGCACATGGCCAACCATGTTTGATCCCGGCATCCCAAATGGTTCCCCTGAAATCTGCGAGTTGTGGTTTCTGAGGGCAGAGCCAGGAGTAACCCCTAAGTACTACCAGATATGGCCCCAAAACAAAAAAAACTTTTTTTCAACCAAAATTTAAAATTAAAAAAAATTTAAATCATCTTAGGGACATTTCTAAGACAAGTGATTGATGCTATCAGATCGCTAGGAATTTCTACTGTTTTATTTGCTTTTACTGGTTTCAGTTCAGGGCTCTAATAATTGGATGTTATATCTTTTCTTTTCTTTCTTTCTTTTTTTTTTTTTTTTGGTGTTTGGGTCACACCCGGCAGTGCTCAGGGTTTTTTTCTGGCTCCGTGCTCAGAAATTGCTCCTGGCAGGCATGGGGACCATATGGGACGCCGGGATTCGAACCGATGACCTTCTGCATGAAAGGCAAACGCCTTACCTCCATGCTATCTCTCTGGCCCCTGGATGTTATATCTTTTCTAACATTATTAGTTAAAACAATATTTAGAGAGATATATAAGTACAAGGCTTTTTGCCTTGCAAGTATTTGACTCTTGTTCAATCCTGATCCCTGGCATTACATGTTTTCCTCCAAGTACGTCCATGAGTAATTCCTGAGAACTAAACAAGGCATAAGCTGAGCAGCACATGACATGGTCTAAAAAACATAAAACAAAATAGAACAAAGAACCCACCACCCCCCAAAATCAAAAGTACAATTTAAAAATGATTCCATTTCTTTGAAGCAGATTAAACAGCAACAGATTTGCCAATGAGAATTTTCATGTAATTGGTGAGCTCAAAATATCAAGGACTGGCATACTGTCAAACTAGCCTACTTCTATGTCTAGTGTCTCTAGTGACCAGATGCATGCAATTAGGAAACTTATTTTATATTTTATTTCATATTTATCATTTAACCACCTGTCAAATAATAGTTTTTTTCATGTAGATATAATTCCCATTTAGTGATCCTTAATTATTTTGTATTAACCCATAGTAATGCATACTACCAGAGAAAATATTTGTTGCTCTTTAAGATATGAAATACTAGAAAGCAACAGAGTAAATTACAATTGAGTCCCGTCCAAGGTCATATAAGCCCATACAGACTGTTGTAGCTCGTCACAGATGGGCTCTTTGGGGCTGTCCTGATTCCAAAGTGGAGGCTCTTTTTCACTCTTTCCTGTTTTAATTTTGGAGTTCAGGCAGAATTGAAGACATATAAAGAAAATGGTTCACTGCCTCCTTTATCTTGTTGAGAATTTATGGTAGGCAATTCTTGAGAACAGTGCCTGCGTGGCAATTCTTGCAGTATCTCTGCTGCTGTATATCATCCCATTTTTGTATTTGCCACCCTGTAAATCACCTTTGCAAATAGTCACCCATGCAGAGAAATAACACTTTAGACTGGAGACCAAAGCACTTACTAGTCTTGTATATGGCTTAGTAAATTCCACGAAGTAGGCTACATTAAACAATATTATTGCCATCTCCAAAACAAAATTAAGAAACAAATGATGTTAGAAGTAACAATCTCAAAAATCTTCCGAAAAAAGACTGATTGGATAGCATATGACTTTATTCAGCAGGATGTATGTAAATGATGGACAATTTTAGGATACGTAAGCAGCAATATTTGATAGGGCTGAAGTAAAAAAAAAAAAAAAACAAAACAGATGCCAGAGTTGACAAAAACTAAATATGTAAACAATAAATTGAATTAAATTAAAAAAATATGTTGGGGCCTGAGAGATAGGACAGTGATAAGGCATTTGCCTTGCATTGGCTGACCTGAGATGGACCCTGTTCGATTCCTGGCTTCTCATGTGGTCCTCTGAGTTTGCCAGGAGCAATTTCTGAGCACAGAGCCAGCTAGGAGTGATCCCTGAACATCAACCTGTGTGGCCCCAAAACCAATCAATCAATCAATCAATAAATAGATAAACTGCTTAAAAAATGTAAAAGATTGGGACCGGAGAGATAGCATAAAGGTAGGGCGTTTGCCTTGCATACAGAAGGACGGTGGTTTGAATCCTGGCATCCCATATGGTCCCCCGAGCCTGCCAGGAGTGATTTTTGAGTGCAGAGCCAGGAGTAACCCCTGAGTGCTGCCAGGTGTGACCCAAAAAACACCCCCCCAAAAAAAAGCCGCAAAAGATTGCTAGTGCCATAGCACAGCAGTAGGGCGCTTGCCTTGCACGTGTCCAACCCCAGTTTGATCCCAGCATCCCATATAGTGCCCTGAGCCGACCAGGAGTGATTCCTGAGCTCATAGCCAGGAGTAACCTCTGAGCACCACCAGATGTGGCCCCAAAATCATAAGCACATACACACACACACACACACACACACACACACACACACACACACACACACTAAGAGAATAGGCATAAGATACAAATCAGGGCCTGGTTTGAGATGTATATGAGGAGCATTTACTGTACCTCCTCTTTCTATACAGTCAGTGTAAAGAACACAGCCTGTGGTAAGCATTGGGAGGCCTTATCTTTTCTTTTCTTTTGATTTTATATATATATATATAAATATATATAATATATATTATTATATATTATATACACTAAAAACCCTTTTCTTTTTATTTTATATATAAATATATCTTATATATAAATATATATTTTATTATATATATTTATATATATTTTATTATATATAATATATTTATATATTAAAAAAAACCTCCATCAGTACAACATTCTCATCACCAATATCCCCAGTGTCCTGTATTGTAAATGGGGGGACAAAAAAAAAAAAAAGAAAGGCTTTTAGTGGTTTATCTGAGTAGGAAGTGCAAAATGCATTGACTATGATAATGGTTTTCAAAACAAGAATAGCTGGTGTCTCTAAGTTTCTGGCAGCTTTGGGGGACTGGTAAGTATTAGAAGTCAGAGAAAGCATTGTACTGGTTCATGGCAGCCCTTTTGTGACTAAAGAGCTGATTTAAGCTTCTTGCCTAAGGCTGAGAACCTGCAGGTGGCCTAGATCAAGGTGCTGTGGTGGGAGGGACTTAGCAGGTGGTGTGATCTGAAAGACTTGAACTGGCACAGAGTCAAGTAGGCCAGACAGGTGAGGCAGAAGCAGACCTGTTGTGTCAAGAGCTCGATGAACTTGGAGTTTTGAGAAGGGATGCCTCGCGTCTAGTTGTTTTGTCTTAGACTTTGGGTGACCCTGCCATTTTTTTTTTCTCTCTCCAATGGTGTGTAAAACCCGTCTGAAAGGTTCAGTGTGGGGGACAGTCCTGATGCATGAAAATAAGATCCTATTCCAATCCCTATGGAAATCCTTGTGACTTGACAAGAATTTATCCTTGATCTCAGTAGTAATATTATTTCCTAGAAGCAGGGAAAGGGGAGTTAGTGCCAGAACAGGGGAGATGTTTTTTCTCCAAACCAAGGATGCCCTTGGGGTTAAGCAGTAAAATCCTAACCTGTGAAGAGCTGAAAAATATCTGTGCAATCTCCTTACTTTGTCCTTGACTCAGTCATCTCCCTTCCATAGGGAAAAAAATGAACCTGTGGGGAAGGGGAGTAGACAGATAAGAAGGGTCCCCTAGAGTATATCTACTTCCGTTTCAGCCTGATTGTGGGTTGACAGATTATGTAACACACGCATTCTGAATATTTTGAATTGACAGTTGTCAAATTAATATTCATATAGTTTTTCCTCAGTATGCAAGCCAATGGGGTTCAGGTTATTTATTTACTTATTTATTTGGTTCAGATTTTTAAACAATGGATATGAGTTTTGCAGTTTCTAATGCTTTATATACCATCCCTGTGTCATTGAATCTTCCCTTGGCATAGAACTGTGGGAGTGGAGACAAGTGTTTGACTACTTCCCAGTATAGTAATCACTTCTACCTGAAGAACTTTATTGTTATCCTTCAAGATAAGCGAAAGACTTTCAAACTGATTCTTTATCGCTCCTTTTTATCTCTGCTCACAACCTTACAGACAAGGTCTAACCTAATTTTCTTTTTCCTAGAATCCTTACATAACTCTATCAAAGCTGTAGCATTTGGAATGGGCCTTAAAGTTTTTTTTTAAAAGCTTGTTCATTGTTAATTATCTCTTTTCCACATTCATAAAATGAACAATAAGATTATAAAGCCATAATCCAAGAATTGTATGAACTGAAAATAAATACATAATTTGAATATCTAAAACATTGTATATACTTTAAAACATTTAGATGAATGTGAGAAATGTTATGCAAACATCAAAAATACTATCAAAGTCAATAAATAGTTTTTAATGATAATGGAATGTTTAGCCAATATGCTATCACCATAAAGATGCTTGCACTGGTGATGGGGGTGTCCTCTTATATGACTGAAACCCAACCACAATCATGTTTGTAACCAAAGTGCTTAAATAAAAAATATTATTAGGGCCCGAAGAGATAGCACAGCGGCGTTTGCCTTGCAAGCAGCCGATCCAGGACCAAAGGTAGTTGGTTCAAATCCCGGTGTCCCATATGGTCCCCCTTGCCTGCCAGGAGCTATTTCTGAGCAGACAGCCAGGAGTAACCCCTGAGCACTGCCAGGTGTGGCCCAAAAAACAAAACAAAAAAAATTATTAAAAAAAAAGATGTTTAAACAATAAGATTTTGGTCAATGGGCTGCTTTATGATAGTTTATGAGCAGGTAAGTAAATGAAACTAAGAGCTTAGAAAAGGAATGTAATAAAGAGGGCAAAGAGAACCTTCTATTATCCTTTTAGATGTTTTTATCATTAATTTTTAATCAAATTTTTATCATATTTTTCCTTATTGGCTCTTTTTAGGTTTAGAGTTAAATATATAAATGAGCACTTGAATTTTTTTGAATTTTTGATAAAAATTTATACATTAAGTCCTTCAATATCCTTTTTGTGAAAGAATAAATGAATAAGTAAAAAGATTAATGAGTCCAGTAGGTAATTAGAAGATTAGACAATAAAATGAGTTCCTTTGAGTTGGCAGAGTTTATCTTAAATAAAAGATTAAAGGACCTATGCTCTAGACCCAGATTTCCAGTATTTTGGAGTCATACTGGTCATAAGTTATCAGATGTTTAGCACCACCAGAGTCTAGTAAGACCTGATAAATCTTTTCTCTGATTTTGTTGATGGCTATAATGCTGTTATCTTACCCTGGATTCTGATTACACACTCTATATGCAATGATTATGCAACAGACCAAATTAGTATTGAAAACAAAGGCTGTTTTTATTTCTTCAACTTGCTCTGCAATTCTTCAGTGTTTAAGATGTTAAAATTTTTGGGAGATAGTCAAATATTTAAAAAATATTTCTAGGGGTCGGGCGGTGGCGCTGGAGGTAAGGTGCCTGCCTTGCCTGCGCTAGCCTAGGACGGACCGCGGTTTGATCCCCCGGCATCCCATATGGTCCCCCAAGAAGCCAGGAGCAACTTCTGAGCACATAGCCAGGAGTAACCCCTGAGCCTCACAGGGTGTGGCCCAAAAACCAAAAAAAAAAAATATTTCTAGAGTAGTAATGAATACATCATTATTGTAGTTCCTCAATTTCCTGGTAACTCTTTTTTTTTTTTTTTTTTTTTTTTTGCTTTTTTTTTATTATGAATTATGAGAACAAAAGATGCAAAGAAAGAGGATAAGGTAAAGTTACAGTGGAAGGACAATCACCCATAACATAATTATCTGAAGAAGTCCCCTTGCTGATATCTTAACTTTGAACTTTCACCAAAGAAAGTTAAGATAAATAAAACAGAATCCATGTGCAATTACTTGTTCCCTCAAGTCCCCAGATTGTAGCACATTATACTATTTCTTAACAGCACACAAGGCAATCTAAAGCCATCAAACTTACGTAACTCCTTAAACATTAGAGGCATAGTATTTTTTACATTTCCATGTACATGCATATTAGCTTAAGTTAACCTCAAATTTTAAGTGGGTGTGTTTTAAGGATTAGAGTCAAAGGAGCACAGTAAAAACGGTGTTAGAGTGGCAATTGTTGTTTGCATAGGCCCACCAAAATATGAGAGGCATGGAAAGGAATAACCTTGGGCTAAATACAAAGAGATCCTACCCCTGAAGTTTCCTGGCATAAGACCAGCTCTAGGCCTCAGGAAAGTTATCGTTCGCTCCAAGACATTGTCCGTAGCGCCAACACACTTATCACACAGTCTCTGTTGTTGGTCTCATGTTTCTGTATTAAAGATTCTGGAATCTGCATGTCCTACATTGAAGTCATGATGTGGAGTGCCTTCTCATTTCACCTCACCATGAAAGGGGAATGCAGGAAGCCCTGTCCTGTAAGCAGGTTGTTGTTGTTAAGTCTTCTCAGTGTTAAGGGAAGTCTCTTTTGAGCAGGACGATGTCTGAGCAGTGGTAGGGTCTTCCGTGGTAGAGGATTGCTTCCAGGTGATGTTATAGACAAACCTCACCATAAAGGGACAATACAGCAAGCCCTGTCCAGTAAGCAGGTCATTGTTCTTGTTGTCTTCTCAGTGTTAAGGGATGTCTCTTTTGAGTAGATCGATGTCAGAGCAGCTGTAGGATCGTCCCTGGTACAGGAATGCCTCCGGGTGATGTTATATACAAACTTGGATGTTTTGTAAATGTCTTCTGTAGATCAAGGGGTAAATGGAGAATGCCCATTATTCTGAGGCCTGTGCCAGGTCTTTATGTCAATGTTCAGGGTGTAAGGTCTCATTGCACTACAAGATTTGTGTGTTCCCATTTCTATTAGATAAGAACTTATTGGTATGTATAGTATTTTCCCATGCTAGTGTGCCTATGCAAACAAGATATAAAGCCACGTGGTGCTATCAGATATATGGGGGCATAAGAACATTTCCAACAAGACCCATGACTTGGATCAAACATAAGTATTAAACTGAGGGATTCTTTCACACCAAATTCCATATTGAGCAGTTCACAAAGAGAAGATAAAAAACATGGGGGGGGGATCATCACTGTATAAGAAAGTATTTAGCAAAAGTTATAGCCGTCAAAGAAAACACCCATAAAATGTTGAAAAGATATGTGTCCTTTTTATGCCTTTTAAAATAGTTGGGTGGGTGTTAACTCTAGGGTACCACTTTGGTCTGTGAATTAGGAATCAACAGTACTTAAGTTAGAAAGGGTAAAAAAGGAGTAATGATGATAGGAGTTAAAGAAGTTAAAGAGAAGTATGAACTTATGAAGGGGTATGCAAAAGGGCAGAGTACAAAATGGACATTCTGCATACATAAAAACATAATTCAATGATAGTGAGTACTATTAATGTTTCTTGTGAGAGTACTATTAATGTTTCTTGTGCGCGCGATTTTGAAAATGTAGACTGGACAGAGATTACCAGTGCCAGCCAAACCTCCCCCTGCTAGACTCCCGGCTCCAGGAAGGAGAGATCCTTCAAGAAGCTGGGAGAACAAAAGTTCAGAGCCCCACCCAGACCCTCCCTAAGGGGCCGCATGGATAGTGGGGGATGGCCTAGGGTACCTTCAAGCTCCACCAAGGGACCCAACTCACCGGCTTGCCCAGGCGTGTGGCCCGGGGAAGCCCTGGAGATCTGGAGCAAGGTGGCCGAGGGGTGCTGGGGTTACCCAAATCCCGCACCCCCCCTAGGCCTGGCCAAGCAGGCCTCCGGCATGGCGTGGGCCTACCAAACCTCCTCCTGCTAGACTCCCGGCTCCCAGGAAGGAGAGATCCTTCAAGAAGCTGGGAGAACAGAAGTTCAGAGCCCCACCCAGACCCTCCCTAAGGGGCCGCATGGATAGTGGGGGAAGGCCTAGGGTACCTTCAAGCTCCACCAAGGGACCCAACTCACCGGCTTGCCCAGGCGTGTGGCCCGGGGAAGCCCTGGAGATCTGGAGCAAGGTGGCCGAGGGGTGCTGGGGTTACCCAAATCCCGCACCCCCCCTAGGCCTGGCCAAGCAGGCCTCTGGCATGGCGTGGGCCTACCAAACCTCCTCCTGCTAGACTCCCTTCCTGGTAACTCTTAACTGTACTTTCTTTTTTTTTTTTTTTTTTTTGGTTTTTGGGCCACACCCAGCAGTGCTCAGGGGTTACTCCTGGCTGTCTGCTCAGAAATAGCTCCTGGCAGGCACGAGGGACCATATGGGACACCAGGATTGGAACAAACCACCTTTGGTCCTGGATAGGCTGTTTGCAAGGCAAACGCTGCTGTGCTATCTCTTCAGGCCCTTAACTGTACTTTCAATAGGAACAAATACAAGCTGACCTGACAAGTTGTTTTATACAATAATTACTGCACATAATAAGACATTAAAGGACCATCCAAGCTAATTATCACAAGTTTATCTTCCTTAAATGGGCTATAGTTCCCTAAAAAGCAATTTATATTTTAATTTATGCTGGTTACTTAGCATTTACCAAATTTCTTTACATACTCTTTGCTAGAAGCTATTTGTCTTCTTTTGTTAATAGGCTTATAAATTTCAGTTTAAAAGCCAATTAATGAGAAAACCATCAAATTTGTTAAAGCTAATTTATTTAACTAACTAGTTTTTGCTTTTTCCAGAATTTTAAAAATATATAGAAATGAATTTTATGTCTTAAGTCTTTTTTTTTTTTTTTTTTTTTTTTTTTTTTGTGATTTTTGGGTCACACCCGGCAGTGCTCAGGGGTTACTCCTGGCTTCATGCTTAGAAATTGCTCCTGGCAGGCACGGGGGACCATATGGGACGCCAGGATTCAAACCGATGACCTTCTGCATGAAAGGCAAATGCCTTACCTCCATGCTATCTCTCCGGCCCCTATGTCTTAGTCTTAAATGACTTGTTTTAGTGTCTGTTACATAATCTGTAGATTAGAGTCATTCACGTTATGCTTATGGTGTGCAGTCAGAAGATGTACAGTCTAATAGATTTTCTAGAGAGATTCAAATGTAAAATTTTCATTATTTCCTCCCTTCCTCTTCATCTCTCCCTCCCTCCCTCCCTCCCTCCCTTCCTTCCTTCCTTCCTTCCTTCCCTCCTTCCTTCCTTCCTTCCCTCCTTCCTTCCTTCCCTCCTTCCTTCCTTCCCTCCTTCCTTCCTTCCTTCCTTCCTTCCTTCCTTCCTTCCTTCCTTCCTTCCTTCCTTCCTTCCTTCCTTCCTTCCCTCCTTCCTCCCTTCCTTCCTTCCTTCCTTCCTTCCTTCCTTCCTTCCTTCCTTCCTTCCTTCCTTCCTTCCTTCCCTCCTTCCTCCCTTCCTTCCTTCCTTCCCTCCTTCCTCCCTTCCCTCCTTCCTTCCTTCCTTCCTTCCTTCCTTCCTTCCTTCCTTCCTTCCTTCCTTCCTTCCTTCCTTCCTTCCTTCCTTCCCTCCTTCCTTCCTTCCCTCCTTCCTTCCTTCCTTCCTTCCTTCCTTCCTTCCTTCCTTCCTTCCTTCCTTCCTTCCTTCCTTCCTTTCTTTCTTCCTTCCTTCCTTCCTTCCTTCCTTCCTTCCTTCCTTCCTTCCTTCCTTCCTTCCTTCCTTCCTTCCTTCCTTCCTTCCTTCCCTCCTTCCTCCCTTTCTTCCTTCCTTCCTTCCTTCCTTCCTTCCTTCCTTCCTCCCTTCCCTCCTTCCTCCCTTCCTTCCTTCCTTCCCTCCTTCCTCCCTTCCCTCCTTCCTCCCTTCCTTCCTTCCTTCCTTCCTTCCTTCCTTCCTTCCTTCCTTCCTTCCTTCCTTCCTTCCTTCTTCCTTCCCTTTCACTCTCCTCCCTCCCTTCCCTCCTTCCTTCCGTCCATCCTCCCTCCCTCCCTTCCTTCCTTCCCTCCCTCTTTCCTTCCTTCCTTTCTTTCCACAATATTACTGAAAATAAAAATGGTATTCTTAAAAATATTTTGAAGATAAAAATAAAAATATCACTGAAATAAAAGAATTACAACCTATAATAAAATTTGAAATGACTCTGTCATGAGTATAATCATCTAATTAAGTCTAATTAAGTAGTATAAGTTTTGTTTTGGTTTTTTGGTTTTGGGGTCACACCCTGCATCACTCAAAGGTTACTCGTGGCTCTGTGCTCTGAAATTGCTCCTAGCAGACACGGGGGGACCATATGGAATGCCTGGATTCAAATCACCATCTGTCCTGGATCAGTTACATGCAAGGCAAATGCCCTACTGCTGTGATATCTCTCCGGCCCAAGTAGTACAAATATTAAGGCATTTGCCTTACATGTGCCTGATTCTGGTTCAATATCCTGCACTGCATGGCCTCCTGTATATCATTTAAAGTGACACTGAGCACAGAGCCTAGAGTAGCTTTTCTTATCTCTTCTACAACAATTTCGGAAAGAGAAAGGAAGAAGAAAGAGAAGAAGGATGAGAAGAAAGTGAAGAAGACAAGAAGATGAGAAAAATGAAGAGAAGGAAGAGGAGAAATTTAACTTATACTCAAGTACACTATATATTCTAGAGTGAATATGTATATGTTGTCTCTGAAGAAATTAATCATCATATAATTGGAGGTTTGTATCCTTAGCCACCTTCATCCATTTCACCACTCCTTGGATTCTTGAAACTACTAATTTACTCTTCTTATAGGTTTATTTTTATTAGGTTCTAAATATAACTGAAATTATATAAAATATGTTTTTCATATGACTTATTTGAATATAGCTCAGTGACCTATAGTCCATCCATGTTAACCACAAATGTTTGTTTTTTAATATATTTGATGAAATAATAATATATTGTCTAAATAATATTACAGTGCTTATGATATATGTGTATATATATGCACTTTTCTATCCACTCATGTGTCAAAGATACTTAGGCCATTTCCTTTTCTCTCACACGTAATGTTCCTTTTTCTGATAATAGCAATTCTAATAGAAATAAGATTATATATGATATATGTTTATAAACATGCACTTATGCAATAGTGGCTTTTGTGTAATTAGTGTCATAAATCTTGAATGAATATAAAAAGAATTAAATGTTCTTTTAACCCTGTGAAATATTTTAAGATGAAGGCCTTTTAAAACTTAGCAAAGTTAAGAATGTTAGAGAAAATTTATGGCCACACTAGATTTATCTCTAACTGAATCAGGTTTTCCAGTTTACTACTTCAGACATGAAGTTTGCATCCGTTGACTAAGAAGATAGGCAAGAAAGAGAAGCAAGAAAATACAAACTTACAAACTTTTACTACTTACTATTGTTCTATTTACAGGAAATATGAACCTGTGCCTGCACTACTTAACAGTACTGTAAACAACAGGCCAATTTCTATTTTAAAGTAAAGTGATCAAAAAACACAAATAGCTCTGGGCAGGACTGGAGAGCAAAGAAAGCTCTGAATTGAATGCCAAAGATAAAATCTCACTGGCACCTGAAATGTAAGTAGTTAGGCAGTAAGGAAATTATATATTTCACTACAAGTTAATGCAAGCTTTCCTCAATAAATAGAATATTTCTACAATTTAACAAAATTCCAGGAAATATATTCCTGGAATATAAGTCAAGGCTTTCTTGACTTATTCTTCTTGGTGAATATGTAAGTCTGTTCTTACATTTGTTATCTTGTTCATCTAAGAAAAACAAACAAGTTTTTTTCTGATTTCTCAACAAATTTACAATTACTGGGTGAATACCTTGACCTTCAGAACATTGGCAGAAGAAATGAAGATTCAAGTTAGAAAGAAATTAAACCCTCACTCTTTTGCAGATGACATAATGTTATACGTGTAAGCCCTAAAGACTCCACCAATAAACTTTCATAGCTGTAAAAGTACCTCACAGAACTTGGTTGTGACATTCATGGTTCTAAGCGACCAGGAACACACCAAGTTTACACAATAATATGTGGTGATGGGGTTGAATTTAGGGACCTGTACTGACTAGGATTTATTTTGCCACTTGAGCTATCTCCCTAGCATTCCTTCCCCCACCAATCCCAAAACCTCTAGAAATAATAAAACTATGTGTTAAAGAGTTGAGCTACAAAATTAATATACTGTTGTAGTTTTATATGAAACAATGGTATAGAAGATAAACTGGAAAAATTCCTACTTAGGACTATGTCCAAAATATATCAAGTGCCTAGGAACCAACTTAAAGGAATTAATATACATACATATGTATAAACATATGTGTATATACATACACACATATATATATATACACACACACACATATATAAATATGTCACTGAGAATGGTGACAGTACAGGAAGCATGACTTTTTTCTTGCTTGCAGCTGACCCTGGTTCTATCCCCCTGCTATGTTCCTCAGAGTAGCACCAGAGGTCACTCCTGAGAACAGTGTCCTGAGCACTATTGTGTGCTCCAGTCTTTGCCTCTCAAAAGAGTTTAAGTCACAAGTCATTATCAGACCAACAAAATAGTTCAATAAGCTGGAGCTCATGCTTTGTATGCAGGACTCCTGGGTTTGTTCTCTAGCAGTGCATGTTCATCTCTCACCATTGGAATCAGGTACCTCAACCAGGATGACTAATTCCCAGTGAGTGCATGTACAAGAACAACTAAAGGAGCACTACAACTATATATGAGAGTACATAGCCAGGTGTGTGCTTTATGACCCTACTCACTGCAACAACTGCAAGAGAAAAAAAAAGTAAAGTTTTCTTAAGTTCTTACACTTAAGTTTTACATGTTGAAAATATCTTTTAAAGGGAACCAAATTTACATGAAAACTTGAGCAAGGTAACAGAGAACAACATAGAACAAAAAACTTAAAAAGTATACTACTGGGGCCCCTTACTATAGGGGGTAAGGTGCTTGCCCTGCGTGTGGCAGATTCTAGTTTGATCTCTGGTAGAATATATAACCTTTGAGCACTTCCAGGAATTCTCTCTGAGTGATGCAGTCTTGGGCAACACCAGGTGTTACCTGAAAACAAAAACAAAGAGGGGAGGAAGTACAGGATGCGAACTCTATAGTCCAATAACAAGAGTTAAAAAAAAAAAGGTAATTTGGATATACAAAATTAATACCACCCTCATAGTAAATATAAAATAAAAACATGGAACACAGAAGGAAAATATGAGATAACTAAGAGAATCACAGGGAAAACCATTCGAAAAACAAGGCATCTGAGGGATGGAGAATAGCGGGGGTGGGAGGGGTGGTGGGATAAGGTGGGGGTGGGATGCACACAGGGCTTGCACAAGTCCTGGATTTGTACACCATTGGTGTATCCTTGGGTGGCTTCCAGCACTTTTTTGTTTTGTTTTGTTTTGCTATGGGCAAAACAAGCAAACAAACAAGCAAACCCCACAAAAACTAACCAAAAAAAAAACCCAGACAGATAGACTCAGATAAACTCCAGACAATAACAATAAAAAGCAATAGAAAAAAAATTAAAAGGCAGATAGAAACAACCAAATGTGCAGCTTTGTTTAGAGTCATACCCAGGGGTGCTCAGGGATTATTCCTTTTCTCTGCACTCAGGAATAACTCCAGGGAGGCTCAGGGGACCACCTGGGACCTCAAGGATCTAACATGGGTCAGCAGCGTCCAAGGCAAAGGTCTTACCCATTGTACTATCACCACAGCCCTCCAGTGTTCTTTAGGAGGGATCGTGGGGAGGCTCCAATACGCCTCATTTGGGGGGGGGGGAGTTCAGCTAAACGCTTTCATTTTGCAACTCTTTTGAGATTACCAATTTTGAGGACGACCTTTTATGTGGTTGAAGAAACAAAACAAAGTAAGTGAAGTTGGAAATAATAATTAAAAAAAAGACGTTTAAAACTGTAGGCGAGTGATAAATCTATCTGCCCCACCCTCATATCTTGGCACAAGGTTGAAATCTAGAGAGGCACCTTACCCTGAAGGTACATGAGGCTGCACTGATCGAAGGTATTTGCAAGTAAATTTCTTACTTTTTTGGTGAAGTAAGCAGAATTTAAATCCACAGACCTTTGAATTCCTAACTTTCTTTGTCTGTTTTAGAGTCCATTAGCCCCACCCCCACCCCCATATTGGGATTTAGCTGACATGGTCTTGGAAACCTGCATAGTTTTTTTCTCAGCAAATACAGGTGGTCTACAGATTTTTTAATAACCTTTCTAATTTTTTCATCAATTTTTCTGGCATTTAATTATTTGTCCAGATTTTGAAGAAACCAAAGGGTATGAGGTATGGTATAATTTTCTTTGTATTTCTTCAGAGCTAGCTCTGAAGTTGTAGTACATTGGAATGTTGTAGTACAATGTTGGAATGCAAATTATTTTAATAAAATAGTATTATTTATTGTTGTTGTTATTATTTGTTTTGTTTTGGGCCACACCTGGTAGTGCTCAGGGGTTACTCATGGTTCTGAGCTCAGAAATCACCCCTGGCAGGTTTTGGGGACCATAAGGGATACCCGGAATAGAACCCTAGACCATCCTGGGTTGGCCACCTGCACTTAAATGCCCTACCGCTGTGTTATCACTCAGGCCTATAATTTGTTTTTAATGGTTACAAAATTAGTTACTGTTAAAGGTTACAAGACTTTAGTTTGCATATATATGTGTATGTATGTATCACATGTATATATTTATATCTCTATTCTACATATCTGTATACACACCTCTGTATCCATAAGAAAGAATATAAATTACTTATTTCAGGGTATTAGGTTGGTCATGTCATTTTTATTCTTTTATTTATTTAACCTAAATTTATGACTGTAAGTTTATCTCAGATTTTTTTTCAGTAGTCCTGGGGTTCTCTAAAGACTTAATCCAAGTCTTTTCCTGAGCTAATCCCCAGCTCTCAATTTTAAATAAAAATGAAGCAATAAATATTTAATTTAGAAATATATATTATAACATCATAGAATTTTAAATATTAGAACTTATTTTAAAATGTAAGATTATAGATTAAGGAGTCTAAGGAAAAGTACTAACTTGCTTTTTTTGAGAGAGGGCTTCAATTTATTTGATTGGTTTTATATTAGGTTACTTTCACGCTCATTATTCTTTGTGAAGAAGTAAAAGCCCTTCCCAAAATGCACAAAGGATACCTCTTGAATTTTATTGGCTACTACTACAAAGTCACAAAGATATACACACTTACCTTCAGAAGTAAAATTGAGATTTCTAAGCAAATCTGGGTTTTGTGAGAAAGATATTCAGTAAAAGAGATACTGAGTTTTTGTTTAAATGAAATATTTATTCATAGCTCAAGGTAGAAAGTTCCAAAATAAGTCATATACACAGAATATATTTTTAACAAAGAAAGAAACTTTTTAAATAGCAGACTAAACTTATTAATTGGAAATGGTAATAATCCAACAAATTTCTGCTAAGGGTATTTAAACACACACACACACACAACAACAGCAATAACACAAAATAACAATTGTAGCTAAACCACCTTAAGCGCATACTTCATTTTAACATTGGAACACACACCCTGCTTTCCCCAATCCCCTTTCTTTATCTTCCCTAAGATAAAGAACATATTCTGTTGTTTTTGTTTTGTTTTGTTTTGGTTTGATTTTGACCACACCCTGTGATGTTCAGGGGTTACTTCTGGCTATGGGCTCGGAAATCGCTCCTGGGTTGGGGGACCATATGGGACTCCGGGGAAATTGAACTGCAGTCCGTCCTAGGCTAGCACATGCAAGGCTTGCGCCACCGTTCCGGCCCCTACACCCTGTTTTAATCACCTTATATCCAATCTGTTGGCAGAGTCCACACCTTACTTTCTAATATAAATATGCATTTCCCACCTACAATACACTAAGTTACTCTCCTGAAATGACTGATGAATGCTTCTTTGTGAGTGCTTTACTCAACTGAGCTGCGACCTCACCAGTGACTTCTACAACTTCTACAACCAGTGACTCTGCCCTCACAGGTGACTTCTACATCTTGGGATCTGACCATACCAGGCTCATATACAAGCAATAAAAGAAAATTCCAGGTGAGTAAATCAAGGTTAATATGACAATAGTTATGAATCAGTATACATAATTATAGTAACAGAGTCTAAGTATAGCTTGGCCAGAAACAGTTGAGTGAGATAATCTAGTAAATAGTTTCATGTGCTACTTTGATCTCTTTTTATTTCCTTCCTTTCTTCTTACTTGCCCCTTTTTCTTGCTTCCTCTCTCTTAAATATACAGCCTCTCCTTAACTTTCTTATCACTTTCCCTTACTTTTATAAATATAATTATTATGTTTAACATGCAGTCTTAAACTATGTATTTTGATAAAAGAGTAATATTTGTCTCTATCTTATATCTTGAGAAGTTGTCATTTGCATATTTCTTTGTATACAATATAAAATAAGAATGAATACATCATGAATTATATTGTAGAGGGTTATAAACTTATGAGTAGAAACCCTATTCCTGATCTTAAAATCGAAATGACTGTCATATAATAAGACATATAATTAACCCTTATAGTTTCTTTTTTAAAAAATATTTATTAAAACCATTATGAATTATAAGCCCTTTAGAGTTATTCATGTCACAAGGTCCTATGAAAAATGTTGGAGCCCCTATCTAGAAGATAAAAATAAAATTTTAAAAAAGGAGGAGGTGGCAGGGTATTTTTTAATTAGTTCTTTTGTTTTGTTTTGTTTTTTTGTTTTTGCTTTTTTTTTTGCATAAGCATAGCAAATGTTGGGAGAAATTAGAAAGGAATTACCCTTGGCCTAAAAAACAGTGTCCCTATCCATGAAGCATCCTGTCATAAAACCAACTACAGGCTCCATACATGCTAACTATCCAACTCCAAGGTCTTTCTTCATGGTCCTAGGAAAATTTCTCCTCAATCACGGTTGTCGCAGTCAGGCTTCTATAATTAGAGATCTTGATTTTTTGCACAGATCCTATGTCAAAGCTTGGGTGTCACAGAATATCTTCTGATTTTATCTCAATGTTAGGTGGAGAGGCAGGGAAACCTGACCAGAAAGCAAGTTGTTGCTATTTCCTAATCATCAAAGTGTCATATGAGCCCACCCTGGAGCAATTTGGTGCCAGGGTGTCATTATGGCCTCCCCTGGTGAAAGTTTTATTCCTGGTGCTTGTGCAAAAAGCCATGCCAGTTCCAAGGATGGCATTCAAGGTTTGGGCTTGGAAGGTCAATGTCCTATCAACTGAGGCCTAAGTCAAGTCACTATGACAAGTATTTAAGATGAAAGGCACCCCTGCAATATAAAATTTATGAGTTCCTGTTCCTATTAGATAATAACTTCTTTCTATACAAAATATTTTTCCATTTTAATGTGCCTATGCAAAAAAAAAAAAAAAAACCACAATGCTGCATGACACTACTGGTGTAATAGGTGTAAAAATAACACACTAAACAATCTCTATAACCTGGTTCTAACATGAACTCAAATCCCAAGAGAAACTTACCAACTAGAATTTCCTACTAAGCAGATCCAAAATAGGGATGGGGAAAGCTATCTCTACATAAGAAAATACACACTAAGAATTATAATTAAGAAAATACACCTAAAGAAATATACAAAGGAAATATACATGTCACCTTTAAGTCTTTTGAAATAGTCTTGAGACCGGGGATAAAATTCAGATCACAGTTTCAGCCTGTGATGTGGTCTAGTGGAGTCTGAAAAATGCTTCTCAAAGTCAAGGATCAGGTAGTATCCTTGAGCTGAGGGTCTCTCGAGAGCCAAATTTGGTAGCAAGCAACAGTGCACAGCAAAGGGAGGTGGGAGAAAAGGGGCTGCAACCCTTATAGTTTCTTAGTGGGAAAGGTTTGGAAAAAATAAAAGTTAATTCTTAGAGGATGTTAAACTACATAGAATATATCTATTTCTGTAGATCTATGTATCTTCTGTTCAGTTTTGATCAAATCTGTCAGCCTTATACCCAAATTACAGAATATTTAAGTTACTTACAGTATACATGACTTATATGACTTAGAATGAGTCATACAGTATCTATAGTTCCAGATACTATATTCTGAGTTAAGTTTTATGCTGAGAGACTTGCTAGCCACATGTAGAATATTTGATAATTTAGAGAAATTCATGATGAGCATGTTTAACTTAGAGGTTTTGCTATTTCTTATAGTATAGTCTACTACTAGCTATTAAAGGAGACAGAAAGGAATTTTGCAGAATTGCATAAGACATATTGAACTTCCATTATAAAAGTATGAAGTACAATATCAAACCAATACTTGGCTAAAATACATGCTTATGCTTTAAAATATATTGTATTTCAAGTTGAACTTCATGACAGCTGAATAAGGGATATGATATTGCCTTTTAATGAGCTAATTCCTTCCCAATTTTAAGAGTGATGAAAGGTCAGACCTTTTGGATTGTACAGCACACACTAGAAAGAAACCCTTATAAATCATCCTTATGTTCAAGTGCAAAGCAACTGTAATACAACTCCATGTATCAAACTAAAAGTGCTTTTTAAAATAGGAGAAATAGAGGGAATAAAATCTTCATAGCAACAATATGCTGAATGCCTTATGAAATAGAAAACTAACCATGATAGTTTCTTAGTGGACAAGATTTAGATAAAATTAAAAGCTATTTCTTAGAGAATTTTGAAGTACATAGGACATGTCTCATTTTTATGGATAAATGTGTCCTTGTTCAGTTTAGGTCAAATTCTTTAACCTTATCCTCAAATTTAGTAAAATATAAGTCATGTATAATATGAACTTAATATGTCGGTCTTAGTAATAAGTTACCTGAAATATTTCTGAATGTTCAGTTTAAACAGATTGAAATATAGCAAATGCCAGCTCTGGAATTAGTGGTGAATCAGTGTGGAGATAGTTGGTATTAATAGGTTAACTCTGGATCAGACTTCAAACGTCAAAGAAGGACTAGATATGTATTTATACAACAGTGTAGTTAAAGAGGGTTGGAAACGGAAATGAAAATTGGCTGATTAATCCTTTAATTTTTATTAAATTTTATTTTGGGGTCACACCCAGTGGTCTCAGGGGCTACTCCAAGTCTTGTGCTCAGAAATTACTCCTGACAGACTAAGGGTACCAAATGGGATGCAGGGTATCAAACCCAGGTCAGCCACCTGTAAAGCAAATGACCTAGACACTGTGCTGTAGTTAGGCTATTTGCATCTTAAAAATATCTGTATTAGACGCTGGCCCAGGGGGGCCCGATGTGAGAAACTGTGAGTGCTGCCTGTGTGTGTTGGTCTCCTGCCTATCTCCTAAACCTCTTGGGAGTGGGCCAGAAAAAGCCCAGAAAATTCGCTCTCCCAGAGGCTCCAGAAGAGCACTTTGCTCTGCTTCGCTATGCGGCCGTGCACTCTTTCTAAGGAAAGAACGCCACTGCAACAAGAAGAAAAAAAATCACACTAAGAACTGAGCTGGATCACTGAAGCCCAACATCTCTCCTCACGCCTAAGATTTGATCCTGTGTGAGGCTTCATCCACGGAGGGCTCCCCTTCCTTGGAAGCAAGTTGACCAATCCAGAAAGGGCGGAGCCAGAGGAGCGTGGCTGCGCACATCATTTAGCCAATGAATACCACCACAACACATAGGAAACCCCACAATATCAGTGTGACAATGGGGAAACAACACATACTAGCATCAGACATAGAGAATGAAGATGACAATTCTGATGACCAGAAAATGGCCAACCAACTAATCAATCTCTCAGATAATGAGTTTAGACAAGAAATATAGAAGATGCTCAAAGAACTCAAAGAAACCATGGATTGAGTTGAACAGAACACTAATAAGAACCAAGAAAATATGAAGACAGAAATCACAAAACTCCAAACTGAAATAACAGGTCAAATAACAGTTCTGAAAAACTCAGTAAACGAATTGAATGGCAAAATGGATACGCTCTCCAACAGGCTAACAGAAGCTGAGAATAAAATAGGTGCTGTGGAAGATGAAATAAATAACAACTTCATACAGCAGAAGAGATTGGAAAAAAACTTAAAGCAAATGAACAGACAATGGAAAAATTAGTCAAATTAGTCAATGTGAACAGATGAAAATATAAGTCTATGATAAGCTCAACAGAACCAACTTAAGAGTGATTTCTGAACTCAGAACCAGGAGTAACCCCTGAGCACTATTGGATGTGGGAAAAAAGAAAACCTGATAGCTATTATTAAAAAAATATTTCATACCAATATCACTGATAAACATACATGAAAAATTTTCAATAAAATGTTTTTAAAGCAAATAAAACATTTTCATTTTTTGGGGTGGCCCATTTAGCCTGTGTTCGAATTTTATTCCTGGTTCTGCACTGAGGGATCACTACTGACAGTCTTAGGGGACTATATGGAGTATTTGGAGATCATGTTTGGGATGACCACAAGGCAAATACCTAGTCCACTTTACTATATTTTAGAATATTTCAATATTTTAAGTGCAACAAGTAACGTGAGCCAGACGATTTTAATCCAGGAATACAAAAATGATTCAGTATATGCAAATTAATTATTTTGATATACCATGTTAATAAAATGAATGATAAAAGTCATATGAACATTTCTACTTATGTAGAGAAAGTACATGACAAAAAAGTCAATTACTCTTGTAGTTTGTGGAGCATTATGGGACCTCTAGACATAAATAATAATGGAAGGATACATGAGGAGATAAAGGTAGCCTTTAATAGAGGCTAGGCTAGATAATATGGTGGTAAGGTGCTTGCTTTGCATGCAACCCAAAAAAAAATCAGAAGACCTCTATAATAGCTTTTATTTTACTAAGACAAGATGGTCATCTATATTTTAAATCTTAGTTTTTAGTTAAGGAAATATAATGAATTTTTTAATCAATGTAGTTACTGTTTTTTAGAGGAGACATGAATAGTAAAGATAAAGGAAGTATTAAGATCATTCTGAAATCAGGGAAGTTGAGAGGGAAGTAAGTTGGGATAATATTCAGGATTTATAACTGCAGTACAAAGGATGAAATAAGACTATAATATATGAATTAATTCTTAGTTGTTTGATAATTTCTTTACAAGCAGGTTTTTGTTCCCAGAGTGCCAGGAATATTAAGACAACATTTTGAGAAAAGCCCCAAGTCACCTGCTACTAGGAGCCTCTCTCGAAATCCTGGAATCGTGAGACAGAACAGCTGAGGTGCTATTGACTCACAGAAGAGTTTGCCATCTTTTTTCTTTTAAGAAAACGTGAGCAGTAAGTTGGAGCCACAGCAGATTCCAGTCTCAGTCATCATGACTTCTTCATCCTGAACTGTTATCTCTAGTTTCAAACTAGAAATGGAAAGTTTGAACTCTTGAGTGCACTGTGCTTGGGATTGCTGCTAAATGCCCTTCTAAGGGGCTTCAACCTGACCATCGGCTATGGCTTTTGAGACCAACCTGGTCCAGAAGCATCTGGGAAGCTGCATGATCAGAGGTGAGCTGAGCTGGAAATGCCTAAAAATGGTGGAGCCTGATTGCTGTCTAACGCCATTACAAACCTGCCCAAAAGCATGTGGGAAGCTGTGTGATCGGAGGTGATCTAGATTCGCATTGGGACAATAAATGCAAAATGGAGGAAGGAAAGCCTCTTCAACAAGTGGTGCTGGAACCACTGGTCAGCTACATGCAAAAAAGTGAACTCAGACCCTCCAGCTAACACCATGCACAAGGGTCAAATCCAAGTGGATTAAAAACCTTGATATCAGACCTGAATCCATAAGGTATCTATAGGACAAAAGGTAGGTAAAACACTTCATGACATTGAGACTAAAGGTACCTTCAAAGAGGAAACAGCACTCTTAAAAAATTGGAAGCAGAGACAAACAGATGGGACTATATTAAGCTGAGAGCTTCTGCACCTCAAAGGAAATAGTGCCTAGGATACAAAAGTTACCCACAGAATGGGAGAAACTATTCACCCAATATCCATCATATAAGAGGCTAGTATCTAAGATATATAAGGTTCTGACAGTATTTAAAAAAATCTGACTCCATCAAAAAAAAAGGGGGAGAAGAAATGGCCAAAAAACACATGAAAAATGCTCACATCACTAATCATCAGAAAGATGCAAATCAAAACAACAGGTACCATCTCACACCACAGAGAATGGCACGCATCACAAAGAACAAGAACCATCAGTGCTGGTGGGATGTGGGGAGAAAGGAACTCTCATTCACTGTTGGTGGAAATACAGTCTAGTACAACCTTTATGGAAAACAATATTGAGATTCCTCAAAAAACTGGAAATTGAGCTTCCATATGATCCAGCTATACTAGTCCTAAGGATATACCATAAGAACACAAAAGTACAACACAAAAATGCCTTATTTACACATATATTCATTGCAGTGCTATTTATGAAAGTCAGAATCTGGCTATGGATATGATGATGTGCTTCAACAGATGAGTATCTAAAGAAACTGTGGTACATATACACAATGGAATACTATGCAGCCATTAGGAGAGAGGAAGTCATAAAATTTTCCTATACATGGATGGACATGAAAACTATTATGCTGAGTGAAATAAGTCAAAGGAAGAAATATAGACACAAAATTGTCTCACTCATCTATGGATTTTAAGAAAAATTAAAGACATTATTGTAATAATACCCAGAGACAATAGAAATGAGGGCTGGAAGGACTGGCTCACAAAACAAAGCTCACCACAAAGAGTGGAAAGCACAGTTAAAAAAACTACACTTGTCAATGATATGTAACACACTATGATTAAAATAAAAATTATATTATAAAAAATAAATAAAAATAATTGAAATTAAAAAAAGAAAGAAAAAAACTACACTAACAACTATCATGATAATGTTAATAAGTGAGAGAAGTAAAATGCCTGTCTCGAAACAGGCAGGGGTTTGAGGAGGAGGGAGATGGGGGAATTGGTGGTGGAAATGTTGCACAGGTGAAGGGGGAGGTGTTCTTTTTTATGACTGAAATCCAACTACAAACACATTTGTAATTATGGTGCTTAAATAAAGTTATTATTAAAAAAGAAAACATTTAGTGATTATTCAGACACTATGTGAATCTTTAAATTTTGATTTTATTTACCCCCTTTGAACTATCTCAAACCCTGATACATTCTTTAATAAAATAAGTTGTGAATTGCTTCCTTTTAAAGAAAAAGTTTATTTTGTTTGTTTTTTTGTTTTCCTGGCTTCTGCCTTTAGCCAAAGACAGGTAATATTTCTACAGCAGCAACATATAGAGTGAAAATTAACATATTAGCCTTTTTTCAAAAACATAACATTTCTGCAAAATATACCATACACCTGTAACTTAAAATTTTTTCAATGCTTTTTACCAAGCACTATCCTGGAACTTTCTAGTTACTGTATCTCTTAATGCTATAACCAAGCATTTTATTCTGGAACTTTCATGTTCCTAATATGCCATTAACCCATTTTCCTGGAATTTTTATGTTCCTAATAATCTTTACCTAAACACAAAATACAAAGGAATATATACAGAACATACATTTTGAAAACAGACTAATACATTAAAATACACAGTAAAACATATTTGCAATTGAGAACATTTAAATCATTAAGAAAATGACTTGGCTATGCCTTTGTTCACTCTGAGGACTTCAGGGGAAACTTCTACATCTTTCTGCCTGTGCCTGTGCTTCTGAATCCCCGAAGATTTCCTCAGAGGCCTAGGGAGCGCACCCCCAAAAAACTGCATTTTGAAGTGGCTGAGTGAGTACATTCTGGCTGCTGCAGGGGTCGCTGCCCAATAAGCTGAGGTCTCTGGCCTGTGGAGGCTTTGCCCTGCTGTGCCTTTGTTCACTCTGAGGACTTCAGGGTAAACTTCTACATCTACTTTCCCCAACTTTAAACTGTACTACAAAGCAATAGTTATCAAAATAGCATGGTATTGAAATAAAGACAGGCCCTTAGATCAGTGGAATAGGCTTGAGTTCTCAGAGAACATTCCCCAGACATACAATTACCTAATTTTTGACAAAGGAGCAAGAAATCCTAAGTGGAGCAGGGAAAATCTCTTCAACAAGTGGTGCTGGCAGAACTGATTAGCCACTTGCAAAAAAGCAAACATAGACCCCCAGTTAACATCATGTACGAAGGTAAAATCCAAATGATTAAAGACCTTGATATCAGACCGGATACCATAAGGTATATAGAACAACACATAGGTAAAACACTCCATGACATTGAGACTAAAGGCATCTTCAAGGAGGAACCTACACTTTCCAAACAAGTGGAAGCAGAGATCAACAGATGGGAATACATTAAATTGAGAAACTTCTGCACCTCAAAAGAAATAGTGCCCAGGATACAAGAGTCACCCACCGAGTGAGAGAAACTATTCACCCAACACCCTTCAGATAAGGGGCTAATATCCAAAATATACAGGGCACTGACAGTGACAGTACTTAACAAGAAAAAAAACATCTAAACCCATCAAAAAATGGGGAGAAGAAATGAACAGACACTTTGATAAAAAAGAAATACAAATGGCCAAAAGGCACATGAAAAACTGCTCCTTGTCACTAATCATCAGGGAGATGAAAATCAAAACAATGATGAGATACCACCTCACACTGCAGAGATTGGCACACATCACAAAGAATGAGAACAATCAGTGCTGGCGGGGATATGGAGAGAAAGAATCTCTTATCCACTGCTGGTGGGAAGGCCACCTAGTACAGCCTCTATGGAAAGCAATATGGAGATTCCTTCAAAATCTGGAAATTGAGCTCCCATTCAACCCAGCTATTCCACTCCTAGGGATATACCCTAAGAACACAATAATACAATACAAAAACCCCTTCCTCACACCTATATTTATTGCAGCACTATTCACAATAGCCAGGCTTTGAAAACAACCAAGATGCCCTTCAACAGACAAATTGCTAAAGAAACTGTGGTACATATACACAATGAAATATTATGCAGCCGTCAGGAGAGATGAAGTCATGAAATTTTCCTATAATGGATGTACATGGAATCTATCATGCTGAGTGAAATAAGTCAGAGGGAGAGAGAGATGCAGAATAGTCTCACTCATCTATGGGTTTTAAGAAAAATAAAAGTCATTTTTGTAACAATCCTCAGAGACAATGAGAGGAGGGCTGGAACACCAGCTCACTCCATGAAGCTCACCACAAAGAGTGGTGAGTACAGCGATAGAAATAACTACACAGAGAACTACCATAATCAAGTGAATAAATGATGGAACTGGAAAGCCTGTCTGGAGCACAGGTGGGGGTGGTGTGGGATGGAGGGAGATTGGGGACATTGGTGGTGGGAATGTTGCACTGGTGAAGGGGGTGTTCTTTACATGACTGAAACCTAATCACAATCATTTATGTAATCAAGATGTTCAAATAAAGAAGAAAAAAAAAGAAAATGACTTAAATCAAGCGATACACCTGAAACAAAGTTAGATTCAGGTGGTTCTTAAATCAAATTTTTAGTTGGGCTATGCTGTTTTTTCTCCCCCTTTTTAAAATTTTTATATCACCACCTAATTTTATTCCATGACCAACACCAATTGTCCAGACATGTAAAATGTGTGGCTTCTCTTTTATCCCTTCACCTAAAATTATTTGTCCAGACGCTGGTCTTATTTCTACCAGGCCCTACGTGGTTTTACTTTCATGGAGTCTCAGCTAGGTCAATTCGAGCCATTTCATTCTCCTGATCTGGAGGGCAGGTTACAGGCTTACTGCTTTTGGCCTGAGCAGGAGCTTTCTGCCGCTTTTTGCCCCTCAGGGCCACAGGACCACAGCAAATGTGGCCCGCTCCAGGAGGGAGCAATCCTGTGCTTTTGCTGAGAGTGAAGCTGGCTGCCGCTGCAGCTTTTCCATGGGGCGCATCTGGGTGTACAGAGTTCAAAGTGATCCAAGCTAAAAGTTCAGTCCTAAATTTCCAAAGTCGAAATCCATTTTCAGGCTGTAGGCCGTATTCAGTAAATCAGTCAGTCCATTTAGATGAACTTTTTCTTCCTGGTCCGTTTCCAATAAAGACCCTCCATCAGTCTCTTAGTAGGCCGAGGTCTTTGGAAATAGGTCATTTTGCAACATAGTTTCAGTCCTGAGCCTCAGATGGGGGTGATCCAAATTTTCACCTCCCATGTTTCACTGGCCTTCTGCCCCCAGAAGGGAGGGGTCTTGGCCATCTTTGAAAATGGCTCCAAGTGGTAGCCCAAGGTTTTGGGTTCACTGCAACTGAAAAGAGCCAAAATCAAACTGAAGAACAGAAATCTCACCATGCTGTCTTGATCCAGAGTTCAAATCCAATTTTGGGTGCCAAATGTTGCATCAGAGCCCTTTGGATGGGCTTGGATGGTGGTGGATGGTGATGGAGGCCTTTCTCCTCCAGCCCATGACACGTGACCCTGCAACCCCCGTCAGCTGTTGGGGTGGCGGTGAGGAAAAAATCCACTCACATGCAGGCTTCAAGAAATATCAGCTTTATTCATGCCCTATCCACCACATGTGTGGTCTATCATAACCATTTACGCTAGATCCTTATTCAGCCCTGCATACTATATTGTCCCTTAGCCATCTCCTTCTCTGGCTTATTTCTCCATTCTACATCCAGGCAAAATCTATCCCTTTGCCCCTCAGGCAAAACCTTTCATAACCTTCCAAGACCCTTCCCAGAAATGGAAGGATCTATTAGCAGGTAAGATTACACTGGAGAAAATGGGGGTATGGTTACATTCTGCCCCTTTTCATTTAATTAAATAACAAAAGAGAATAAGGGAGGTATGGTTACAAGAAGGCCCAAGGTGGATGCTGTGCTTCAGAGCCACAGCAGACCAGCTAATTCCACAGTCTCAGGAGAAGGCACACCCTCCTAAAAATAAGTATAAGAAGAAAAGAAAAAATAAAGGATGTGGGCCAGGGGCCAAGTGGTCTCAGGTGCATTGGTATAAAAAAAGGACAAAACTAAATATTCAAGCCAAAGTCAACAAGAATAGAATCAAGAGACCAAAACTTTTACAGTCTAATTTTAAATAGGCATGTTATACTGGCAGGCCAGAAAGCATAGTGTGGTGGTATAGAATTTACTCTTGAAAGATTGATGGAGGGAAGTTGACACTGGTGATGAGAATGGCCCTGATTCACTGTATGTCTGAAATTCAGCTATGAAGGACTTTGTAAATCACATGTTTTCAATAAAATAAATTTAAAAGTAAAATAAAAATTTTGGTCTCAAGTGTAAGAAATTTAAGAGTAGAAAGAAAAAATAACAAAGAAAAAGGAAGAGGAGAAATTAAAAAAAAAGTACAGTAGCAAATACATTAATGAAAACTATTGTATCTCCAATGAAGTCATTTATACAATGGTAGAATGTTTAGTAAGGTCTTGTTTTTAAGTGTTCATTCTGTTTAATTGGTGTATTCCTATAGGGATGACAGAATTAAACAAATGAATTTGTCCAAAAATTCAAAGCACTATTACTGATACTGTAGTTTTTTTTAAAGCTTATTCTCATCTGCCAAGCCTTCTGGAAGAAATAGGATACAGTTGGGAATGTATTTGCAATCAGCTCAATAGCCAGCATACCTGAAGTTTGGTGACATTGGTGTCCACAAAGAGAATTGTAGAGAGATGATGAGGCAGGACCATCAGTAAAATGGTGATTCTGGGTGATGGGAGTAGCAAGTATGGCTCTGCAAGGGTGGGGGCTTGGCTCACTCTCTCCTCTCAAGATGGTTAGGTTTCTGCTCTGTGGCTGGTGTACAACTAATTTTTCTTGGCTTGGTTTACATTTTGTATGAGAATAGAGTGAGACTATGGAGCTGGCTCCTTGTGAATATGGCCAGCAAAATAGTTTCTTTAGAGCCAAAATTTCCATTTAAATTAAAATTTATAATACTATAATATTTTAAAATACTAACAACTAAAAAAATCATGTCTTATTCTTCTGGATTTTCTTTTTTTTTTTGGTTTTTGGGCCACACCCGGCGATGCTCAGAGGTTACTCCTGGCTGTCTGCTCAGAAATAGCTCCTGGCAGGCACGGGGGACCATATGAGACACCGGGATTTGAACCAACCACCTTTGGTCCTGGATCAGCTTCTTGCAAGGTAAACACCACTGTGCTATCTCTCCGGGCCCTCTTCTGGATTTCTTATTATTACTATATTTGGAAAAGAATGTCTGTTTGCAAATATGAAAAAACTGATTTGCACTATATTATCCAGGAGTCCATAATTGCAATTAGAACTGTACTTACAAGACAGAGGAAGCAAAAGAAGACACACAGATATACAGAAGTGAGAACATACAGAAGAAAAGGATGCAATGTGACTATGCAGACAAAGACTGGAGCAACACTACAACCAATAAAATTCTGGGAGTCACTTGAGGTTGGAAGAGGAAGGGAAGGAACAGAGAGCTTTAGAAGCACAGTCCATCAAATGTCATAATTTTAGACTTCTTAAAACAGAGTGAACTGTCAAAGCTCTCAAATGAGATCTACTAGCAAAGCGTTCTTTCCTCAAAACTACCTTGTGGACACCAGACTGACAGATAATAGTTAAGTTTTTCATGGTGCACAAAGGCAACATTATAATCTAGTTGTTAGGCTTTAGTTTTACTGATGCCCAGAGATGTGGGACAGATGGAGATCTTTCAGGGAATCCAGCTGCAGAGACAGTCTCATGGAGCCTTCCTTCAGTGAGTTGAAATCCCAAACGCTTATCACAAAAGCAACAGACATTTGATAACAACTTGGCAGTGGGGTTTAGATTTATTCTGAGTAGCACAAGAAAGTGATATTCAGAGATTGACATACTCTTAGAATGATCAAAAGGGAAATGCAAAGCAGATTTCTTTTCAAAGGTTCAAATTACATTGAATTTGGTCAGATAGTGTGAGGGGCCCAGGCAAGTCGCTTGTTTGAGTATGTAAAGTTGGGAAAGAAAGGAACAGATTGAAAGGAATGGGGTATTTGTTTCCTAAAAGATCCATTGAAAGCTAATTCAATGTAAAATTGAATGTAAAAGGAGGAAGAGTGAATACTCTGCCAGGTATTTAAAGTGTGTGGACAGAGAATTATTTCTACAAGACAGTGGGTATTTGTCGAGGTATAAACTAAAGGTAACAACACTCTGTTATGTCAATTATCACAAAATAATGAATTAAAAATCAATATTGATATTTACAAAGTGATGCATATTAGTATAAATCAAGTAAACAAGGAAGGGCTGCAATAAAGTTGTATGATATGCAGAGATATTCCTATGGATTTCCACACAGCCTTGTTAACAGCTGAGTATGCAGAATCATAGAAGTCACAGCTAATAAATTTGTAGATGTCAGCAAGTCCAATTTTCTTATCTTATAATGGAGAAAAATGAGACCCAAAACATAGCTTTGGAGTTGCTGAAATTTGCACAGTGAATTAGAAATAAATCTTATTTCACTCTTATGTCACTTAAAAACAGATGCTTTTATTCCCTTGGTTTTTCTCCTAAGCTACTTAAGGCACATCCTAGATATTATGAACCTCTTACTAGGTTGACTAAATCAAAGCAAAGATAGCATTTTAAAAACAGCTGAAGAAAACATAAAAGGGCACCTAATGCAATCAATAGCAGAGGCATTTTTATGATAGAATTATTAATCATAGTAAGCCAAAGAAAGATTAATTCTTGTCAAACTTGAGGGAAAAAAGGTTAAAAAAGAATATTTACTAATCTTCACAACCATCTTTACTACAGAAGTATATTTTTTATCTCATTTTAGAAAATCAGCCACCAGTTTCTGAATTAAGTGATTCCAGTTTCTACATTTTCTTAATTCATCCTCACTAGCACCCTCAAAATTATTTATTGAATAACATTTAACATGAATATTTGATTTTTCTAAGCTAGAAAAATTTCACTAAATGCTCATGGTAAAATTTTATTGAATCCATATGACCATTCATTTAATTTTATATCTGATAAAACTATGTTCTTATTATTCATCTTCTCTAAGTATTTTTGTTATTATAAAAAATCCAGAAAAATTCATATTGACTAAAATCAGTGTGCATATATATAATGAGTTAGTCCTAGCAGTGCTGAGCGAACAATTCGCAGTGCTGGAAATTAAACCCAGGCATCCTATATGTAAAGCATGTACTTTAACCAGATGAGATATCTCTTTGGTCCCAGTCTACGTATTCTTAACTAAATTAATTAAAAAATTTTAAAATGCTTTACCCATTTTTCAAATTAAAGTATTGATAAGAAAAGTATAGTTATCTTAAATAACTTTTTTTTTTACCCTTCTAGCTCCTTAATAGTTTTCATTTGTTTGTTTTGTTTGGGGATCACATCTTTTAGTTATTAGGGCTTACTCCTGGCTCAGTGCTCAGAGATCACCACTGAAGGGCTTAAGGTACCAGGAATCAAACCTGGGTTGTTTCTGTTCAAAACAAAAACCCAGTCATTTTCTAAAGCCAAAATGTGGCACAGAGGGACTAGTTCAGGACATACTCAGGCAATTTTGCAGAGTACTATTGGTCTATCCTCTCCTTAATAAAGTTTTCAAAATTCCTTAATAAGAATATATTTAAACACACATTATAAAAACATGTATGCTCTATGTGTATTAACATTGACAAAAATAAGGTTCAAAATCTATGAGCAGTAAATAAAACTTAAACTTGGAAAAATGTATCTTACTTTTGTACCATAAGACATAAGACACTCCCCCAAAGATGGGGAAAAAATGTCTGTGCGTCTTATAGAGTGAATGCCGCCTGGAGTTGAAGCCTGAGTGCAGGGGAGGAGAGCACATACTAACCACTTGACATCGCAGTGTGATGCCCCCTTTATAGAGTAGACATATCACATAGCATGAGCAATTAGGTTAATGTACTTTCACCGTCACATATAGAACTTTCATTTAAGACTATTCGATTGCTGCTGTTACTTTTTTATTTAATATTTTTAAAATATTTTTAATATTAATGAAAAAGTATTTAAAAATGATATTTATTTTATGATGTAAAACTTTAGATAAACTTGTTTAACCTTCTGTATTGTGTTTATCAAGTGTATTGACTGTTGGTTGCTCCCAGCCACTGTCTCCTGATAGTGTCGCCCGTGGCATTTATTAAATATTTCAGTACACCATTTGCTTGAATATTTTTTCTTGTTTTCTTCATCTAAAAACTATGTGCACCTTAGGGTCAAGTGAGTCTTATAGAGTGAAAAATATGGTAAATTTGGGATCATATTTTAACTAGTCTATAATCTGTGTAATTTAGTATAAGTCTCTGTTTATTTTCTTCATTTATAAAATAAAGATAATGAGTATTTGACATAATGTCTCCAGGATTTGGCAAGATAACTAAATATTAAGTATAATGCTTGATGTTAACAAAGATTATTTTATCATTAATAATATAATATTTTCAAAAGACTATCAATAGTGCCTGGAAATATCCAAAATCTGGTACTTCTGTGCAAAGCTTTAATTTTTAGAAATGCTATGTTGCAAGTTTCTACACATAAGTTTTTGCTTTTTCTTATTTTATTTTCAAGATAGCATTATTCTGTTTCATTACCAGTTCTTGTCTGCTCCATTTCTGATTCTTCAGCACTCTGCTAATCTCCCTTTCTGGTTCTTCTTGGTCATACTTTTTATCATATTAAATTGTACCATGTTTTGGAACTATTTCTGGAATTACCTTTATACAGTTGCCTTAGAATCAACTTCTGTAATTGGTTGTTACTCTTTATATTTTTGTCAGTTTTCTTTTCTTTTTTATTTCTCTAGATTCTTTCTTTTTATATATTATTTTTTATTTAAACATCTTGGTTACAAAAATGATTGTGATTGGGTTTTACTCATATAAGATGACACCCCCCACCACCAGTGTAACATTCCCATCACCAATGACCCAAATATCCCTCCTCCCCTCCCTGCCCCCACCTACACTCTAGACAGGCTTTCTATTTCCCTCATATATTCTCATTGTTAGGATAGTTCGCAATGTAGTTATTTCTCTAACTAAACTCATCACTCTTTGTGATAAGGTTCATGAGGTCAGCGTAACGTCCAGCCCTCTCCTCTTTTGTCTCTGAAAATTGTTGAGACATATCTTTCATTTTTTTTAAAAACCCATAGATGAGTGAGACCATTCCCTGTCTTTGTCTTTCTCTCTGACTTATTTCACTCAGCATAATAGATTCCATGTACATCCATGTATAGTAAAATTTCTTAAGTTCACCTCTCTTGATGGCTGCATAATATTCCATTGTGTATATGTACCACAGTTTTTTAGCCATTCATCTGCTGAAGGGCATCTTGTTGTTTCCAGAGTCTTGCTATGGTAAATAGTGATACAATAAATATAGGTGTAAGGAAGGGGGTTTTGTATTGTATTTTTGTGTTCCTGGGGTATATTCCTAGGAGTGGTATAGTTGGATCCTACCAGTTTTTGGAGGAATCTCTGTATCACTCTCCAGAAAGGTTGAACTAGATGGCATTCGCACCAGCAGTTGATAAGAGTTCCTGTCTCACTCCATCCCTGCCAACACTGCTTTTTCTAATTATTTGTGATGTGTGCCAATCTCTGTGGTGTGAGGTGGTACCTCATAGTTGTTTTGATTTGCATCTCCCTGATCATTAGTGATGTGGAGCACTTTTTCATGTGCCTTTTGGCCATTTGTGTTTCTTCTTTATCAAAGTCTCTGTCCATTTCTTCTCCCCATTTTTCGATGGGATTAGATTTTTTTTCTTGTAGAGTTCTGTCAGTGCCCTGTATATTTTGGATATTAGCTCCTTATCTGATGGGTATTGGGTGAATAGTTTCTCCCACTCAGTGGGTGGCTCTTGTATCCTGGGCACTATTTCCTTCGAGGTGCAGAAGCTTCTCAGATTAATATATTCCCATCTGTTAATCTCTGTTTTTACTTGCTTGGAGAGTGCTGTTTCTTCCTTGAAGATGTCTTCAGTCTCAAAGTCATGGCGTGTTATACCTACGTGTTGTTCTATATACCTTATGGTTTCAGGTCTGATATCGAGGTCTTTAATCCATTTGGATTTTATCTTCATACATGATGTTAGTTGGGGGTCTAATTTTGCTTTTTTGCAAGTGGATAGCCAGTTGTGCCAATACCACTTGTTGAAGAGGCTTTCTTTGCTCCATTTAGGACTTCTTGCTTTTTTAATCAAAGATTAGGTGATTGTATGTCTGAGGAACATTCTCTGAGTACTCAAGTCTATTCCACTGATCTGAGGGTCTGTCTTTATTCCAATACCATGCTGTTTTGATAACTTTTGCTTTGTAATACAGTTTAAAGTTGGGGAAAGTAATGCCTCCCATATTCTTTTTCCCAATAATTGCTTTGGCTATTCGAGGGTGTTTATTGTTTCAAGTGAATTTCAAAAGTGCCTGATCCACTTCTTTGAAGAATGTCATGGGTACCTTTAGAGGGATTACGTTAAATTTGTACAATGCTTTTGGAAGTATTGCCATTTTAATGATTTTAATACTGCCAATCCATGAGCAGGGTATGTGTTTCCATTTCTGTCCTCTCTTACTTTTTGGAGCAGAGTTTTATAGTTTTCCTTGTATAGGACCTTCACATCTTTAGTCAAGTCAAGATATTTGAATTTGTGTGGCACTAATGTGAATGGGGTTGTTTTCTTAATGTCCATTTCTTCCCTATTATTATTGGTATATAGAAAGGCCATTGATTTTTGTGTGTTAATTTTGTAGCCTGCCACCTTGCTATATGAGTCTATTGTTTTTAGAAGTTTTTTGTTAAACTCTTTAGGGTTTTCTAAGTAGACTATCATGTCATCTGCAAACAGTGAGAGCTTGACTTCTTCCTTTTCTATCTGGATATCCTTGATATCTTTTTTCTTGCCTGATCGCTATAGCAAGGACTTCCAGTGCTATGTTGAATAGGAGTGGTGAGAGAGGACAGCCCTGCCTTGTGCCAGAATTAAGAGGGAAGGCTTTTAGTTTTTCTTTATTGAGGATAATATTTTTCACTGGCTTGTGGTAGATGGCTTTAAATATATTCAGAAAGGTTCCTTCCATTCCCATCTTGCTGAGAGTTTTGATCAAGAATGGGTGTTGGACCTTATCAAATGCTTTCTCTGCATCTATTGATATGATCATGTGGTTTTTATTTTTCTTGTTGTTGATGTTGCATATTATGTTGATAGATTTATGGATGTTAAACCATCCTTGCATTCCTGGGATGAAACCTACTTGATCATAATGAATTATCTTCCTAATGAGGCATTGAATCCTATTTGCCAGGATTTTTGTTGAGGATCTTTGCATCTGCATTCATCAGCAATATTGGTCTGTAATTTTATTTTTTGTAGCATCTTTGTCTGGTAAACCAAGGTACCTGTCTGGTATCAAGGTGATGTTGGTTTCATAAAAGCTATTTGGAAGAGTTCCTGTTTTTTTTATTTCATGGAATAGTCTTGCCAGGATTGGTAATAGTTCCTCTTCGAAAGTTTGAAAGAATTCATTAGTGAATCCATCTGGGCCTGGCTTTTGTTTTTGGGCAGACATTTGATTACTGTTTTAATTTCATCAATAGTGATGGGGGTATTTAGATATGCTACATCCTCTTTATTCAACCATGGGAGGTTATAAGAGTCCAAGAATTTCTTAATTTCTCCCAGGTTCTCATTTTTAGTGGCATAGAGTTTCTCAAAGTAGTTTCTGATTACCCTTTGAGTCTCTGCAATATTGGTAATGATCTCCACCTTTTCATTTCTAATACGAGTTATCACGTTTTTCTTTCTCTATTTCTTTATTAGTTTTGCTAATGGTCTATCAATCTTGTTTATTTTTTCGAAGAACCAACTTCTGCTTTTGTTGATCTTTCAGGTTGTTTTTTGGGTTTCCACTTCATTGATTTCTGCTATCAGCTTTGTTATTTCCTTCTGTCTCCCTATTTTGGTTCCTTTTGTTGAGCACTTTCTAACTCTATGAGCTGTGTCATTAAGCTAGTCAGGTAGGTCCCTTCTTCCTTTCTGACATGTGCTTGCAAAGCTATAAATTTTTCTCTCAGTATTGCTTTTGCTGTGTCCCATAAATTCTGATAGTTTGTGTATTTATTATCATTTGTTTCCAGGAAAGTTTTGATTTCCTCTTTGATTTCATCTCGGACCCACTGGTTGTTCAGTATGAGGCTGTTTAACTTCCAGGTGTTAATTTTTTTTTTCTGTGTCCCTTTGGAATTCACATATAATTTTAGAGCCTGTGGTCAGCAAAGGTAGCCTGCAAAATTTCTATCTTCTTGATATTATGGAGCTATGTTTTATGTGCCAGCATGTAGTCTATCCTGGAGAATGTCCCATGTACATTGGAGAAAAATGTGTATCCAGGTTTCTGGGGATGGAGTGTCATATATCTATCTATCTATCTATCTATCTATATATATATATACCTATATATCTATATCTATATATCTATATATCTATATCTATCTATCAATCTATCTATCTATATATCTACTAGGTCTTTCTTGCATTTCTCTTCTCAGGTCTAGTATATTCTTGTTGGGTTTCAGTCTGGTTGACCTATCCAGTGTTGACAAAGCCATGTTGAAGTCCCCCACAATTATTGTGTTGTTATTTATATTATTTTTCAGATTTGTTAATTGTATGAAATATTTTGCTGGGCCCTCATTCAGTGCATATATGTTTAGGAGAGTGATTTCTTCCTGATGTACATACACCTTGATTAATACAAAATTTTCATATTTGTCCCTTACAACTTTCCTGAGTATAAAGTTTGCATTATCTGATATTAGTATGACCACTCCAGCTTTTTTATGGGTGATGTTTGCTTGGATAATTTTTCTTCAGCCTTTTATTTTGAGTCAATGTTTGTTCGAACTATTCAGGTGCGTTTCTTTTAGGCAGCAGAAGGTTGGATTGAGTATTTTGATCCATTTAGCCACTTTGTGTCTCTTAACTGGTGCATTTAGTCCATTGACATTGAGAGAAAGAATTGTCCTGGGATTTAATGCCATCTTTATATTGAAATTTGGTGTGTCTTTTGGTCAGTCTTGTCTTAAAGTAGGTCTTTAACTTTTTCTCTTAAGAATGGTTTTGAGTCTGTAAAGTTTCTGAGCTGTTGTCTGTCTGTGAAACCATGCATTCTTCCATTAACCCCGACACTGAGTTTTGCTGGGTACAGTATTCTAGGCGAAGCATTTATTTCATTGAGTTTTGTCACTATGTTCCACCACTGCCTCTGGCCTTGAGTGTTTCCAGTGACAGATCTGCAGTAAATCTCAAGGATGTTCCCTTGAATGTAATTTCCCTTTTTGATCTTGCTGCTTTCAGAATTCTGTCTCTATCTGTGGGATTTGTTGTTATGACTAGGATGTTTCTTTGGGTATTTTTTCTGGGGTCTCTATTGGTTGGTACTCTTGGGGCATGCAGGATTTGATCACATATATTCTTTAGCTCTGGAAGTTTCTCTTTAATGACGTTCTTAATCATTGATTCTTCCTGGAAATTTTCTTTCTGGGTCTCTGGGACTCCAGTGATTCTTAAGTTGTTTTTGTTGTGCTTATCATAGACTTCAATTTTTATCTGTTCACATTATTTGACTAATTTTTTCACTGTTTGTTCATTTGCTTTAAGTTTATATTTCAATTTCTCCCACATATGGAGTTGTTATTTCTCTCATCTTCCACAACATTAATTCTCTTATCAGCTTCTGTTACCCTCTTGGAGAACTCATTCATTTTGTCATTTAGTTTGTTTACTGAGTTTTTTAGGCCTCTTATTTGACCTGTTATTTCAGTTTGGAGTTTTGTGATTTCTGTCTTTATATTTTCTTGGTTCTTATTAGTGTTCTGTTCAACTCAATCCATGGTTTCTTTGAGTTTTTTTGAGCATCTTCCATATTTCTTGTCTAAACTCCTTATCTGAGAAATTGATTAGTTAGTTGGCCATTTTCTGATCATCAGAATTGTCATCTTCATTCTCTATGTTTGATGCTGGCTTGCGTTGTTTTCCCATTGTCACACTTGTTTTGTGAGTTTTTCTACATGTTGTGGTTGTATTCATTGGCTCCGCCCTTTCTGGTTGGGTCGACTTGCCTCCAAGGAAGGGGAGCCCTCATGGGTGAATCCTCACACAGGATCAAATCTTAGGCCCCAGTATGCAGCAGAGAAGACAATCCAGGGAGAAATGCTGGACTTCAGTGATCCAGCACAGTTCCTAATGTGATTTTTTCTTTTTGTTGTAGTGGCGTTCTTTCATTAGAAAGAGCACATAGGCAGTGAAGTGAAGCAGAGTGGCCATGCTCTTCTGGAACCTCTGGGAGAGCGAATTTTCTGGGCCCTTTTCGGCCCACTCCTAAGAGGTTCAGGAGACAGGACAGTGGAAAAACATGCACAGGCAACACTCATAGTTTCTAACAGTCGGGAAGCACTGGGCAGGCGTAGATTTTCACAGCCTCCAATTTTCTAAAATAATTAGTTGAATATTGCTTAGGTTGTCTTGCCCCTGGCGTGTCTGGAAGTCAGGACTTTAAAATTTTAGTTTAATTTTATTGAAGCCATTGTGATTTACAAAATTCTTCATAGTTGGATTTCAGACACATAATGAATCAGGGTCTATCCCACCGCCCATGTTGATCTCCCAGATGTTCCCAATGTTCCCAGAATGTGTCCTATAGAACCACCCTTTGCCCCTAGCCTGCCAGTATAATCGGCTCATTTTAAGTTTAGATTGTTAAAGTTTGGGCATCTTGATTCCATTGTTATAGACTTTGGCTTGGATATTTAGTTCTGTTCTTTTTTTTTTTTATCTCCACCAATGCACCTGAGACCATTTGCTCCCTGGTCCCCATTCTTTCTCCCTTGTTTCTTAATTTTATATAAAAATGCAGAAATATGAGGTAATGGAGGGGCAATATTGGATGCAGGATGTGAACAGGGGTGGAGGGAGAACAACATTGGTGGTGGGAATGCCCCTGATTTAATGTTACTATGTACCTGAAATATTACTAATACTGTGAATGATTTGTAAACCACTTTGGTCAAAATAAAAATTAGTAATATAAAAAAAAAAAGAAATATGAGGTAAAAAAAAGTAATTTATGCCCCAAGGTTGCATGAAAAAGGTGGGAGCCACTAACTAAAAGTTAAAAAAGGGGTGGCAGTTTTTTGCATATGCACAGCAAAAGTTGGGGAAAAAAAACCTTTGGCCTAAAAACGGGGTGTCTCTGCCCATGAAGCATCTTACCACAAGAACAACTACAGGTTCCTGGAACTCCAAAGTCTTTCTTTATGGTCCCAGGAAAACTCCTCATTTAATGTTGTCATAGTCAGGCTTTAATAATTAGATATCTTGATTTTTGTGCAGATATGTTGAAGTCAGAGTGTCATGAAACATCTGGTTTTATCTCACTGTTAGGTAGCATGGCAGGGAAACAAGCTGTTAGAGCTAATTGTTACTGCTTCCAAGTCATCAAGTGTCATGTGAAACCACCCTGGAGTAAATCAGTGCCAGGGCAGCATTCCCCAGTAGAAGTTCGATTCCTGGTGCTTGTGCAAAAAACTATGCCTGTTCCAAAGATGGGATCCAAAATTTAGGGGTTAATGGCTGATATCCGATCAATTGAAGCCTTTTCGCTGGACACTTTTTCTTGTCACTAGATGCTAAAGGAACATGTCAAGAGTGAAGTTTATTTGTAAGTTAAATATGATGTATTGATAGATTTAGGTTCACTCTACAGTGGAGTTAGTAAGGTTGCTTGTTAGAACACTGATTAGCTTTGTGCCAAAAGCACATTTGGGTTCTCTGTAGTTGTCTAGCTTTTTGTCTATCAGTATGTCATTTGCTAAGATGCTAAAAATGTAGCAAGAGGGCAGGATTATTTTTATTGGGAAATGCTTCATTTATTTCTTGTAGATCTTTAATGAAAAAGATTTTTAAATTTAGACTTGTTTTTAACTCAAAGAACGAGCATATATATTCATTGATTTGAATGATGGGTTCTGTAACAATGAAATATTTAAATGCTCTTACCAGGATCATTAATCAACTATAACATTTCTTTTTGACTTCCACAAGGAATTTATATTAAGTTAGAATAATCTTTTTTAAGCTAACTATAAAATCACACTGAACTCTCATTTTGATCTTTAATACTTAGAAGTGAGTCTTTATTCAGTTTGTTAATGGAACTCATTTATAAATTGATACATGCCTAAAGATCTTTTTTAAGTTAGCATTAGTTTTATGATTAATTTTATTGCAAAATGTTATAAAATATTTCTTGAGCAGAATTTGTTTTCCTTTAGCTTGAATTCATTTATCACTTAATGTCCTCTGGTAGTAAATGCCATATTTTAAAATAATCTAAAATTATGCATATGTTAAAAATAATTCAATTATATGATTTAACATTAAAATATGTTAGACTCCATATTATGTTACAAATCCACTGATAATGTATTTGCTGAAACTAACTTAAATTTGGGTAAAAGATGTCTGTGGAGGATTGTCCTGCCTTGAAATTAAGAACCACTAAAGATGTTTTATTCATTTGACTAAGGATTTGAATCTGTGGTTCTGTATTAAATTTTTCCCTCAATTATTTTAGTGAGCCAAAATTATATTTCTTTCTTTTTTTGGGGGGGGGGTCACACCCGGCAGTGCTCAGGGGTTACTCCTGGCTGTCTGCTCAGAAATAGGTCCTGGCAGGCACAGGGGACCACATGGGACACCGGGATTCGAACCAACCACCTTTGGTCCTGCATCGGCTGCTTGCAAGGCAAACACCGCTGTGCTATCTCTCCAGGCCCCAGAATTATATTTCAATAGTTTATTTTTATTTTAATTTAATATATGTTAATATTTTCTTTGTTTCTATGACTTGCCTTTGTTACTTTTAAAGTTCTCTCGAAGAGCATCCGTTTTTAATAATGGGGAACTATCAAGTGATGAAATATCAGTTTTTTACACTTGTACTTTTTATATACTATCATAGTAATATGGAAAGCTAGCAAAAATAATATGACAAGATCAAAAATTTTTCGCAAGTATTTTACTGTAAAAAGTTTTGTTTTAACTTTATATTTGGGCTTTGCTCTATTTCAAGATTGGTTTATTTCCTTGGTACTATTTAATTTTTATGTACAATTTGAAGTACAGATTAGGGTTTACTTACATATAATTTTCAATCTCATTTTGAAATAGGCTTTTTCCATATAATGTATCTGTCTTTAAAATACTCAATGTCCCCTCTAGCTTCTTAAATACATGGATATAACCATAATAGCTATTTAATGTTCTCATTTACAAGTTCTATCATCTACATAATTTTGAACCAGTTTTGACTAATGCATCTTTTTTGCATTATGAATCTTCCTTCTTTTTGAAAGTTAGAGGACATATTTTATGAGGTATATTTTTCTCACTGGGTACGGAATATTTTTTATTAGTAAAAACATTATTGTACCCACTACTGTACTATATTTAAGTTATTTGGAAAATGCCTTTCTGACCTTAAGAATAATCTTTTAGATGGGATCAGAGCAGCTAGGTGAACCTTCTACTAAGGAAAATAATTAATATCCATATTCTTTCCAATGCCCTACCTTTGCTCTGACTTAAATAGAATATTGTTGGTTCTTTGAACACCTTGTATATTTTCCAATTTGTATTATCAAATTCCTTTAGATTGTTCTTTCCCCATTCTTGAGAGTTTTTTTCCACAAATAAACAATCAAGGCTCAACCAAAGACTAAAAGAAAAGATTCCCTGAGGATTTCTAAATCTCTGTAAAGCTCTCTCTTCAGCACTCATATCATGATTATCATAGTGGTTTGCCTGAAATTTTAGTTTCAGGAAGATTGCTCTGAAATCTTAGTATTGATGAAATAAAACACCATTCTGACTACCCAAGTGAATTTTAGGTTACCATTTCCTTATCATCAGAAGTATTTCTTATATAAGCAAGTAAACTCAAACCAGCTGATCCATTCTTTACCTTGGATACAAGTGCTGAAGATCATTGAATCTCATCTTTCTCCTTTAGTGTATGTTGTGAGACTATTTTCCTAGATTAGCCCGCTCTTCTCTTTTCCGTGATAATTTTGTTTGTTTTAGTGTCAGACCTAGAGATGCTCAGGCCTTATTCATGGCTCTGGACTCCTGGCTGGGGTTGGAGACCATATGGAGTACCAGAGATTGAATCTGGGGTCAGCTATGAGCAAAGCAAGCACACAACTTGCTGTATGCAGTATTTCTCTAGTTCTCAGTGATCCTTTTGCAGCACTTTAGTTATTGTCACATTATAATTTTGTTAGTTATTTGTTATCTGACTTGAAATGTCCAATGATAGAAGGTATAAGTGCATCAAGTTTGAGATGTGATGAATAGAGTTTATACAAGTAGATTTATAGCCAATGGCTATTGATATGGACCTGGAAAACTGAATGAGAATGCAGATGGGTAAGACATAGATATAGGCCTGTTGAAATGGTGCAGTTTGGGAATGGGGGCAACTGGACAGATAGGGTAAGTGTCAACTTCTGATTCCAAGCAGTCCCTAGGGTTTTCACCTGGAAATTAAACTTACTTGGAAGTTTGAATGAGCAAACAGACATCTATTTACATCTAAAATGAGGTATCTATTTACTTCTAAAACTCTTTTTACTATTTACTTTTTGCTTGTTTGTTTTTGGGCCACATTCTGTGGCACTCGGGTTACTCCTGACACTGCACTCAGAAATTGCTTCTGGCAGGCTTCGGGGAACATAGGGGATGCTTGGGTCCATTCCAGTTTGGCCACGTGCAAGGCAAATGCCCTCCCACTGTGCTATCTCTCTGGTCCCTATATCTAAAACTCTTTACCAAGGCCATACACTTTTGGAATTTGTACACAGACTTCAGAGCTTCCCTGTACACTTAGAGAATATATATAATATATATGTTTATATGTAATATATAATGTGTTTGTATGTGTCAATTTTTGAAAGGGTCATACAATTAAATTAAAAGATATATAAATTTCAGGTTTAGGAGAAATTAGCAATCAACACTTTATGTATTCCTTCTCAAAATTTCTGCCTTGTCTCCAAAAGTGTTTTCTTTCTTTTCCCCCTCCTCTTTGATGCCTGAGCTCCTTTCAATTATTAGAATAAAAATTAAATATCAAATGGTAACTCATTATTTTAAAAAAATTAAATAAGATTAAATAAATTATATTCAAAGATTTAATGCCAGAGAGATAGTAAGGTACATAAGGTGCATTTCTTCTTCATACTTAGGTTTGGTCTCTTGTACCTCATATGGTTTCATGAGCACTACAGTCATGATCACTTACCACAGAGTAGGAGGAAGCCCTAAGCACTGGCAGGTGTGATCCAAAAATAGACAAAGTTAATACAAAATTTAATTTTCTGGTTAATAATTTCTATGTATTTTATGGTTTCTAATTATATGTGATTTTGATTCCAGAAATATTCACTCATGAAAATGACCATAAAATATGCTGTGTGAAGTATACACATAGAGTTGATTGTCATTTTATTTTGTTTACTCTTGGGTCACACCCAATGACTCTCAATGCTTAATCCTGTTTCTGCACTCAGGGATCACTTCTGGTAGGACTTAGAAGACCATATGAGGTGTTAGGGATCAAACTTGGGTTAGCTGTGTGCAGACAACTCCTTGCTGTGTTATAGCTCTAATCCTGACTTGTTTGTTTGTTTGTTTGTACCACACTGGGCGGCGCTCAAGGTTACTCCTAGATCTGTGCTCAGAAATCGCTCCTACATGGGACCATATGGGATGCCAGGATTTGAACCACCGTCCCTCCTGGATCTGCTGCTTCCAAAGCAAACACTCTACTGCTGTGCTATCTCTTCGGCCCTGATCCTGGCATTTTAATTATGTAATAGTTTGAATATTTTTGAAAATTGATCTTGAGTGTTAACCTATCATGTCAAATGTTAAAAAAGTAAAGTAGTAATGTTTAACTACTGAGTAGATGGTAAACAGAGTAATAACCTTCTAAATATACATCTCTCTTAGTCCTTAGTCTGTGTATAAATTATTTTGATTTAACTCTATGGCAAGGTGAATGAGGTTGCAGATAGAATTAATATGCAGAAATTATCTTGTTTTATGGGTGTGGGAACATGTAATCACCAAGAATCTTAAATGTGAAAGAGGAAGACAGATGGATCAGAGTCTAAGTGGTATGATTTGATTAACTCACCAGTCTATCACTAGTTATGATTCTAAGCCAAGGGCTGCAGGCGGCCTCTAGAAATTGGCAAAGGCAAGAAAATACATACTCTGTTAGAGTCTCCAGATGGAATGCCATCCTATTGACACCTTCATTTAAGCCTAGTGAGGCCCATTTTGAATGTCTGACCACCATAATTGTAAGGGAAAAGATTCACATGATTTAAAATCCCTGAACTTGTTATAATAACAAAAGGAAACTTAATTGCAAACTCAGGTAGAAATAACATTTGCTTAGTCCCAATTTACTTTAACCAAATATTTCTTTTCATTTTTAATAGTTTTCTCATCATTTTATAGTTAGATGGTTATATAAAGGGCAATAGAAAATTTTAAATAAATCTTTGATTGTAGGACCCAAGCGTTGCAACCATTGTTGTATACAAACTTCTCTTAATCAGTAGTTATAAGAATTGCATTATATAAGACCATGCCAGTGACTGTGGAGCATATATGATTTTTTTCTGGAATTGTTTACATATAGAATTTAATTCTTAGTTTTTTAAGAGTAGCATTTTGGTCACTAAGAATATTCAGAAGGCCATAATTATTTAACTTTCTTGATAAAGTAGTCTGGCTAGAACAACTTTGAACGTGGCTGCCTTTTACAAAAATATCCATCATTTTAGAGACACTCAGCCTCTGAGAGTTCACTTCTGATTATTCTGAAAATAAGGAGATATATTAAGCTCATAGCATACCCCAGTAAATAATCTTGTTCTGGGTTGTTTTTTTTTTTTTTTTTTCAGTATGATCCATGGGCTTTTTTTTTCTTCATAAAATTAGAAAGTGGAAGTTTATTAAACCTAAGGCCAAGTTACAGATTCCCTAAAGGTAAGCATCACATAAAACAGCTCATTCATTTTTTCTTCAACTTTCCAAACTTGTTCCTATCTATTTTCTTGAAATGTTTTCTCTCTTGCACTATAAGTACGTTATATGTAGTGCCCGATTCTCCCTATGGTATTTGTTTTCCATTAACTTCCTATTGATTTTCAGTAATGTGTACACAGTACATCAGGGACACAAAGTACAAACATCAGACCTCAAGAAGCTCTGTTTTTATCTTGGTGGCAGAGCACTATAACATGAATATTATCTGTGACCTCTTCTTAAAAATGATTTTAAAGTCTGTTATGACAAATAGGGTCAAGTCTAATCAAGTGTTGATGTATATAAATTATAGTGGGATAAAATTTGGCTTCTGGGGAAAAAGGATGGACAGGTAGAAAGGACAGATTAGAATGGATAAAGATGAGTTTTGGAAAATATTACATTACAGAAGGTGAAGCTGTATATAAATCAATATAGGAAAGATAGTAAAAGATGAGAAAAGTAGGAAGAAGTAGTAAGGAAGAAATATATTATAAGTTGAGATGTCACCAAAGGGATGTTTTTATTTTTTCTAAGCAGAGGGTAGTTTAGGTCATATTTTGGGGGTGTTCAGGAGCTTCTGATTCTATGTTTTTTATATGTATATTTTTTGAAACAAGTGAAAATTAAAGTCATTTAACGTGTGATTAATAATATTAATTCTGGCTATCATATCTTAAAAGCATTCAATCTTTCATTGTCCCTTTGCTTTCCTATATTTCCCAAAGTGGGTAGTGTTGCTTTATAGGGCCTAGTATTGCTTTTTGAGGGGTCATAGGAGTATGTTTTCTGGAAGGAAGTATATTTCCAGGGTGAGACTTGCTAAGTGACATATTTTTCTTCATAAAAAGAACAGTAGGTTATAAAACTCATTCATTGAGCATGTTATTGTGATTTGTTAATTTTAGGTGCTTTACCATTATACCATAATGTTCATGATTTTAGTTTGCTTTTAGTAAAGAAACATGAAGTTCAAGGCCCTCTGGATGCTTCTTCATGGTGTAGACTCCTCTTGCAGTGCTCATTACCATATCGCTTAATTTCCTGGACTTAAAAATTATGACTGTTTTTAAGAATGCTCCATACACATTATAACCTATAAAGCCTTGCTTCAGAAAAGTTTACCCTTACCAATGATGATTGGCCTCGAAAATGGAAAACCTTTATGTCTGACTTGCTGGCTTTGTATTTTTTAAGCATTCTAACCCTTCCACCTTGGTCAGCTTTACAGTTGTAACCCATGGATCGATCCTCAGTGTGTGTGTGTGTGTATGTGTGTGTGTGTGTGTGTGTGTGTGTGTGTGTGTGTGTGTTGGACTCTTCAATGTCTATTTTGTATATTGTCCATCTCCTGTTATGTATAAACACTCTTTCCCCCTTCACCATTTTACAAATCCTTTTCTAGCCCTTCACTCTCTCAGCCCTATCAGTTATTTCTCCCAATTAACTCATTTTATCCTCGATTTTCTTTTTCTTTCTTTCTTTCTTTCTTTCTTTCTTTCTTTCTTTCTTTCTTTCTTTCTTTCTTTCTTTCTTTCTTTCTTTCTTTCTTTCTTTCTTTCTTTCTCTTCTTTCTTTCTTCTTTCTTTCTTTCTTTCTTTCTTTCTTTCTTTCTTTCTTTCTTTCTTTCTTTCTTTCTTTCTTTCTTTCTTTCTTTCTTTCTTTCTTTCTTTCTTTCTTTCTTTCTTTCTTTCTTTCTTTCTTTCTTTCTTTCTTTCTTTCTTTCTTTCTTTCTTTCTTTCTTTCTTTCTTTCTTCTTCCTTTCCTTCCTCTCCTCCCTCCCTCCCTCCCTCCCTTCCTTCCTTCCCTCCCTCCTTCCTTCCTTCCTTCCTTCCTTCCTTCCTTCCTTCCTTCCTTCCTTCCTTCCTTCCTTCCTTCCTTCCTTCCTTCCTTCCTTCCTTCCTTCCTTCCTTCCTCCCTCCCTCCCTCCCTCCCTCCCTCCCTCCCTTCCTTCCTTCCTTCCTTCCTTCCTTCCTTCCTTCCTTCCTTCCTTCCTTCCTTCCTTCCTTCCTTCCTTCCTTCCTTCCTTCCTTCCTCCCTTCCTTCCTTCCCCCTCCCTCCCTCCCTTCCTTCCTTCCTTCCTTCCTTCCTTCCTTCCTTCCTTCCTTTTGGTTTTTGGGCCACACCTAGTGACGCACAGGGGTTACTCCTGGCTATGCACTCAGAAATCACTCCTGGCTTGGGGGACCATATGGTACCCTGGGGGATCTAACCGTGGTCTGTCCTAGGTTAGCTCTTACTCCCAGCGCCATGGCTCTAGCCCCTACTCTCAGTTCTTAACTACTCAGAATCCAGAACATTACCCACCACCCCAGCTGCCCACTAGCTCCCAAAGTGAAAAGACAAATTCCTAGCCTGCCTTGCCTCAACCTGAGAAGGAGCTGTCACTACTGCTACTGCTGATTTGCTCTCGGTGGCCCCTTTTCCCCCACCTCTATCAAGGACATTTCCTGATATGTGACTGCTGGGAGCTATTTTTCAGACTCCCCAAAATCATGTTGCAGGATGAAGCTGGGCTCCATTTTTTTTATCTCCCCCTTAAATTATTTCAAAAGACTTCAAGGGTACATGTATATCTCTTTTGAATATTTCTTTAGATGCATTTCCTTAATAGGTATAACACTTATTTTCTATCTTCTTATGTAACAGCAGTTTTTCTCATTCCTTTTTTGGGATATATTTAGTAGGAAATTCTAGTAGATAAATTTCTCTAGTGTTCTGAGTTCATGTTAGAACCAGGTTATTTGGAATTGTGGTTGTGGTCCCAAAACCAAATAAAATAAAATAAAATAAAATAAAATAAAATAAAATAAAATAAAATAAAAAGGGAAATTCTTATGTGTACAAACAAGTTCTTTTTTTTTCTGGTTACATTTTTTTAAATTTATTTAAACACCTTAATTACATACATGATTGTGTTTGGGTTTCAGTCATGTAAAGAACACCACCCATCACCAGTGCAACATTCCCATCACCAATGTCCCAAGTCTCCTTCGCCCCACCCGACCCCCGCCTGTACTCTAGACAGGCTCTCCATTTTCCTCATATATTCTCATTATTAGGACAGTTCAAAATGTAGTTATTTCCCTAACTAAACTCATCACTCTTTGTGGTGAGCTTCCTAAGGTGAGCTGGAACTTCCAGCTCTTTTCTCTTTTGTGTCTGAAAATTATTATTACAAGGGTGTCTTTCAATTTTCTTAAAACCCATAGATGAGTGAGACCATTCTGCGTTTTTCTCTCTCTCTCTGACTTATTTCACTCAGCATAATAGATTCCGTGTACATCCATGTATAGGAAAATTTCATGACTTCATCTCTCCTGACAGCTGCATAATATTCCATTGTGTATATGTACCACAGTTTCTTTAGCCATTCGTCTGTTGAAGGGCATCTTGGTTGTTTCCAGAGTCTTGCTATGGTAAATAGTGCTGCAATGAATATAGGTGTAAGGAAGGGGTTTTTGTATTGTATTTTTGTGTTCCTAGGGTATATTCCTAGGAGTGGTATAGCTGGATCGTATGGGAGCTCGATTTCCAGTTTTTGGAGGAATCTCCATATCGCTTTCCATAAAGGTTGAACTAGATGGCATTCCCACCAGCAGTGGATAAGAGTTCCTTTCTCTCCACATCCCCGCCAACACTGTTTATTCTCATTCTTTGTGATGTGTGCCATTCTCTGGGGTGTGAGGTGGTATCTCATCGTTGTTTTGATTTGCATCTCCCTGATGATTAGTGATGTGGAACATTTTTTCATGTGTCTTTTGGCCATGTGTATTTCTTCTTTGTCAAAGTGTCTGTTCATTTCTTCTCCCCATTTTTTGATGGGGTTAGATGTTTTTTTCTTGTAAAGTTCTGTCAGTGCCTTGTATATTTTGGAGATTAGCCCCTTATCTGATAGGTATTGGGTGAATAGTTTCTCCCACTCAGTGGGTGGCTCTTGTATCGTGGGCACTATTTCCTTTGAGGTGCAGAAGCTTCTCAGCTTAATATATTCCCATCTGTTAATCTCTGCTTTCACTTGCTTGGAGAGTGCAGTTTTCTCCTTGAAGATGCCTGTAATGTCCTGGAGTGTTTTGCCTATGTGCTGTTGTATATATCTTATGGTTTTGGGGCTGATATCGAGGTCTTTAATCCATTTGGATTTTACCTTCGTACATGATGTTAGCTGGGGGTCTAAGTTCAATTTTTTGCAAGTGGCTATCCAATTGTGCCAACAGCACTTGTTGAAGAGGCTTTCCCTGCTCCATTTAGGATTTCCTGCTCCTTTATCAAAAATTAGGTGGTTGTATGTCTGGGGAACATTTTCTGAGTATTCAAGCCTATTCCACTGATCTGGGGACCTATCCTTATTCCAATACCATGCTGTTTTGATAACTGTTGCTTTGTAGTACAGTTTAAAGTTGGGGAAAGTAATTCCTTCCATATTCTTTTTCCCAATGATTGCTTTAGCTATTCGAGGGTGTTTATTGTTCCAAATGAATTTCAAAAGTGTCTGATCCACTTCTTTGAAGAATGTCATGGGTATCTTTAGAGGGATGGCATTAAATCTGTATAATGCCTTGGGGAGTATTGCCATTTTGATGATGTTAATCCTGCCAATCCATGAGCAGGGTATGCGTTTCCAATTCTGTGTGTCCTCTCTTATTTCTTGGAGCAGAGTTTTATAGTTTTCTTTGTATAGGTCCTTCACATTTTTAGTTAAGTTGATTCCAAGATATTTGAATTTGTGTGGCACTATTGTGAATGCGGTTGTTTTCTTAATGTCCATTTCATCCTTATTAGTATTGGTGTATAGAAAGGCCATTGATTTTTGTGTGTTAATTTTGTAGCCTGCCACCTTGTTATATGAGTCTATTGTTTCTAGAAGCTTTTTGATAGAGTCTTTAGGGTTCTCTAAGTAGAGTATCATGTCATCTGCAAACAGTGAGAGCTTGACTTCTTCCTTTCCTATCTGGATTCCCTTGATATCCTTTTCTTGCCTAATTGCTATAGCAAGTACTTCCAGTGCTATGTTGAATAGGAGTGGTGAGAGAGGACAGCCTTGTCTTGTGCCAGAATATAGAGGGAAGGCTTTCAGTTTTTCTCCATTGAGGATAATATTTGCCACTGGCTTGTGGTAGATGGCCTTCACTATATTGAGAAAGGTTCCCTCCATTCCCATCTTGCTGAGAGTTTTGATCAAGAATGGGTGTTGGACCTTATCAAATGCTTTCTCTGCATGTATTGATATGATCATGTGGTTTTTATTTTTCTTGTTATTGATGTTGTGTATTATGTTGATAGATTTACGGATGTTAAACCATCCTTGCATTCCTGGGATGAAACTTACTTGATCGTAGTGGATGATCTTTTTAACGAGGCATTGAATCCTATTTGCCAGGATTTTGTTGAGGATCTTTGCATCTGCATTCATCAGTGATATTGGTCTGTAATTTTCTTTTTTGGTAGCGTCTCTGTCTGGTTTAGGTATCAAGGTGATGTTGGCTTCATAAAAGCTATTTGGAAGTGTTTCTGTTTGTTCAATTTCATGAAAGAGTCTTGCCAAGATTGGCAGTAGTTCCTCTTGGAAAGTTTGATAGAATTCATTAGTGAATCCATCTGGACCTGGGCTTTTGTTTTTCGGCAGACATTTGATTACTGTTTTAATTTCATCAATGGTGATGGGGGCGTTTAGATATGCAACATCCTCTTCCTTCAACCGTGGAAGATTATAAGAGTCCAAGAATTTATCCATTTCTTCCAGGTTCTCATTTTTAGTGGCGTAGAGTTTTTCAAAGTAGTTTCTGATTACCCTTTGAATCTCTGTCATATCAGTAGTGATCTCTCCTTTTTCATTCCTGATACGAGTTATCAAGTTTCTCTCTCTCTCTTTCTTTGTTAGGTTTGCCAGTGGTCTATCAATCTTGTTTATTTTTTCAAAGAACCAACTTCTGCTTTCGTTGATCTTTCGGATTGTTTTTTGAGTTTCCACTTCGTTGATTTCTGCTCTCAGCTTTGTTATTTCCTTCTGTCTTCCTATTCTTGGGTCCTTTTGTTGAGCATTTTCTAGTTCTATTAGCTGTGTCATTAAGCTACTCAGGTAGGCTCCTTCTTCCTTCCTGATGTGTGCTTGCAAAGCTATAAATTTTCCTCTCAGTACTGCTTTTGCTGTGTCCCATAAGTTCTGAGAGTTTGTGTCTTTATTGTCATTTGTTTCCAGGAACCTTTTGATTTCCTCCTTGATTTCATCTCGGACCCACTGGTTATTGAGCATGAGGCTGTTTAACTTCCAGGTGTTAAAGTGTTTCTTCTGAGTCCCTTTGGAGTTCACAAATAATTTCAGAGCCTTGTGGTCAGCGAAGGTAGTCTGCAAAATTTCTATCCTCTTGATCTTATGGAGGTATGTTTTATGTGCCAGCATGTAGTCTATCCTGGAGAATGTCCCATGTACATTGGAGAAGAATGTGTATCCGGGTTTCTGGGGATGGAGTGTCCTATATATATCCACTAGGCCTCTTTCTTCCATTTCTCTCCTCAGGTCTAGTATATTCTTGTTGGGTTTCAGTCTGGTTGACCTGTCCAGTGTTGACAAAGCCGTGTTAAGGTCCCCCACAATTATTGTGTTGTTGTTGATATTATTTTTCAGATTTGTCAACAGTTGTATTAAATATTTTGCTGGCCCCTCATTTGGTGCATATATGTTTAGGAGAGTGAATTCTTCCTGCTCTACGTACCCCTTGATTAATATAAAATGTCCGTCTTTGTCCCTTACAACCTTCCTGAGTATAAAGTTTGCATTATCTGATATTAGTATGGCCACTCCAGCTTTTTTATGGGTGTTGTTTGCTTGGATAATTTTTCTCCAGCCTTTTATTTTGAGTCTATGTTTGTTCTGACTATTCAGGTGCGTTTCTTGTAGGCAGCAGAAGGTTGGATTGAGTTTTTTGATCCATTTAGCCACTCTGTGTCTCTTAACTGGTGCATTTAGTCCATTGACGTTGAGAGAAAGAATTGTCCTGGGATTTAACGCCATCTTTATTTCGAAATTTGGTGTGTCTTTTGGGTAGTCTTGTCTTAGATTAGGTCTTTCAGTTTTTCTCTTAACTGGTTTTGTGTCTGTGAGGTTTCTGAGCTGTTTTTTGTCTGTGAAGCCATGTATTCTTTTGTCAAACCGGAAAGTGAGTTTTGCTGGGTATAGTATTCTGGGTGAAGCATTCATTTCATTCAGTCTTGTCACAATATCCCACCACTGCTTTCTGGCATTGAGTGTTTCTGGTGACAGGTCTGCTGTAAATCTCAGGGAAGCTTGCTTGAACGTGATTTCCCCTTTTGATCTTGCTGTTTTCAGAATTCTGTCTCTATCTGTGGGATTTGTCATTGTGACTAGGATGTGTCTTGGGGTGGTTTTTCTGGGGTCTCTTTTGGTTGGTACTCTTCAGGCATGCAGGATTTGATCACATATATTCTTTAGTTCTGGAAGTTTCTCTTTAATGATGTTCTTGACCGTTGATTCTTCCTGGAAATTTTCTTCCTGGATCTCTGGGACTCCAATGATTCTTAAGTTGTTTCTGTTGATCTTATCATAGAATTCTATTTTCATCTGTTCCCATTCTTTGACTAATTTTTCCATTGTCTGCTCATTTGCTTTATTTTTTTTGTCCAATCTCTCCTGCTGTATGGAATTGTTATGTATCTCATCTTCCACAGCACCAAGTCTATTCTCAGCTTTTGATACCCTGTCCCAGAGCTTATCCATTTTGTCATTCACTTTGTTTACTGACTTTTTCAGTCCTGTTAGTTGACCTGTTATTTCAGTTTGGAGTTTTGTGATTTCTGTCTTCATATTTTCTTGGTTCTTATTAGTGTTCTGTTCAACTCGATCCATGGTTTCTTGGAGTCCGTTGAGCATCTTCCATATTGCTAGTCTAAAGTCCTTATCTGAGAGGTTGATTAGTTGGTTGGTCATTATCTGGTCCTCAGAATTGTCATCTTCATTCTCTATGTCTGATGCTGGCCTGCGTTGTTTCCCCATTGTCACACTTGTATTGTGGGTTTTTCTACGTGTTGTGGTGGTATTCATTGTCTATATGATGCAGGCAGCACACTCCTCTGGCTCCTCCCTTTCTGGATGGGCTGACTTGCCTGTAAGGGAGGGGAGTCCTCCGTGGATGAAGCCTCACACTGGGTCAAATCTTAGGCCCGAGCATGCAACAGAGAAGACAGTCCGGAGAGAAATGTTTGCTTCTGTGATATAGCGCTGTTCTTAGTGTGATTTTTCCTTCTTGTTGCAATGGAGTTCTTTCCTTAGAAAGAGTGCACGGCCGCGTAGCGAAGCGGAGTGGCCGTGCTCCACTGGAGCCTCTTTTTGCCCCACTCGCAAGAGTTTCACGCAAGAGGACAGTAGACAGACATAGACAGGTCACACTCACAGTTTTTCACAGTTTGGCCCCACTGGGCCGGTGTACTTTCGCGGATTTTCCCCACCTGGTGTCACACTCAGGGAGCCGGCTTTTGCAAAGCTTAGCCGGTTTTCCTACAAACAATTTCTTACCTTGAAAATTTGTCATAGTGACTGGCTTAGGCTTCAGAAGATTGGACATTGACCATTTATCCCTGATCCTTGGATCTCATCTATGAAACCAGCACCAGGAATTAGACTTCTACCAGGGAAGGCCCTAATGCTGCTATGGCATTGATTTGCTCCAGAGTGGGTTCATATGACACCCTGACAACTTGGTAACAACTATGTGTTTTCAGGGCAGGTTTCTCTGCATTGCCAACTAATGGTGAGATGAAAGCAGAAGATGCTCCTGGCTTTGACATAGGATCTGTACAAAAAGCAGGATCTCTAACTACAGAAACTTGACTGTGACAACTGTGTTTGTGAAGAGCTTTTTCTGAAATCATAGAAAGATTAGTTATGAAACAGTGAAGTTGGGCCGTTTGGATAATGGAGGTTGTGGGGTATGTATGTGACTATTGGAGCTTTAGCAGGGCAAGGACATAGCCTGTTCCTCTTTGGAGGGGACAACAAAATTTTCATCCTGAAGACCAGTATATCTATGAGTTTCATTAACTTGGCATCTTTAAAGAGATAATTTATGAAACTGTGAAGCTGAGCAGTTAACATGTTGCCAACTCTAGCTTATGAAATCTTTGAATTGGTTTTTATACTAGTTAAAGAACTAGTAAAGTGCCTGTGAAGCATTAATACTTTTAGAAGATACAGAAATAAAGATCATGTAAATAAGTTTAAAGATAATAAAAGAAAATAATAATACATATAACAGAAAATACAAATTGTATATAAAAGCTATTATGATGCAAATTAATGTTTTTATTTAAAAATGATTTCATAAATTTTGACTAAATTTTGCAAGCTTAATTAAATGTTTATTGTTTAATAAATATAGGACAAGCAAAGGAGATATGTGGCAGAGAGGGGATATTTTTAAATTTGTGCTGTGAAAGAAACTTTTTTTTTTTGGTTTTTGGGTCACACCCAGCAGTGCTCAGGGTTTCTCCTTGCTCTAGGCTCAGAAATTGCTCCTGGAAGGCTTGGGGGACCATATAGAATGCTGGGATTTGAACTGCCATCCTTCTTCATGCAAGGCAAATGCCCTACCTTCATGCTATCTATCCAGCTCCTGCAAGAAACTTGTAAAAAGGCTTCTGTAGGATATCTTCAGATTATAATCTCAATTTTTTGTTTGTTTTTGGGCCACATTCAGAGTTTCTCAGATGTTACTCCTGCATCTGTGCTCAGAAATCAACCCTGGCAGGCTTTGGGGACCATATATGATGCTGGGAATAGAATCTGGGTTCATCCTGTTAGGCCATGTGCAAGGCAAATGCCCTACCACTGTGTTATTGTTTTGGCCCCAATAATCTCAATTTTTAATAGTTTGGGAATGTCTGATTATATTGAGGTAAACATAACATGAAGGATACTTTTCTATACCAAATCAACAACACTGATTTTCATAATAGTTTTCAAGAATGTATTCCAATTTCAGAATTATTTTTAGATATGGAACTATATTTTAAATACAAGAACATTTTTATCATATTTCTGTAAAATGTTTTCATAAAAGTTCTGTACTATATGAAGAACATTTAAATACTACTCTGCATAAACACAATGTTTCATCTGAAACTTCTTTACTAAAAGTGTTTTTTAAAGAAACACTAAAAAGTGTTTTTTAAAGAAATAATAAGCTGCTTTTTATTCTTAGATTCATGTACTTTATATGTCAATTGTGAAGTAATATTTTTTCTTTTATTTGTGAATTATTTAAAACTTGTTTTTTTTCTTGTTTGTTTTGGGACAATTTCCAGTGATGCTCAGGAGTAACACCTGGCTCTGTACTCAAGAATAACTCATGATGTTGCTTAAGGGACCAGATGGGATGCCAGGGATTGAACTTTTGTCAGCTATATGCAAGGCAAGCGCTATATCCTCTGTAGTATTGCTCAGGCTCTAAACCAGTGGTCCTCAAACTATGGCCCGCGGGCCACATATTGTATTTGTATCTGTTTTGTTTCTTCATTGTAAAATAAGATATATGCAGTGTGCATAAGAATTTGTTCATAAGTTTTGTTTTTACTATAATCAGACCCTCCAATGATCTGAGGGACAGTGAACTGGCCCTCTATTTAAAAAGTTTGAGGACCCCTGCAAAGCATTTTTATTTTGTTTACTATAGTTTAAGATTATATAACAATTTTAGTTAATGAATATTTGATATTGACATTTTATTTTCATCAAATAGTATTTTTATAGATACTTCAGTTAATGACAAAAGCATTTAGTATTACATTCTTAGGGAAATGCAATAAAAAGACAATGAGATATCATCTCATACCACTTATGAGAGTGGTCTATATAAAAACCATTGCTGGCAGGAATTGTACGAAAATAAATTGTTATACATTACTGTTGGGAATATAAATTGATTTAGAAGATATGAAAATTTACCACCAAAATTTAAAATATAGCTACCACATGATCCAGCAGTTTTACTCCAACATATCTAGCCACAGAACATAAACCCACAAATTTCTAAGGCATATGTGCATGTTTGTTAATTTTGGCACTATTTATGATACATTTAAAAACAACTTGAGTACACAACAAAAAAATGAGTGGAGAAAGAAATTTAAAAATATTATAATTCTTCGGGGCCAAAGAGATAGCACAGTGGCGTTTGCCTTGCAAGCAGCCATCCCAGGACCAAAGGTGGTTGGTTCAAATCCTGGCATCTTATATGGTCCCCCATGCCTGCTAGGAGCTATTCCTGGGTGTGGCCCAACCCCCCCCCAAATTATAATTATTAGAAATTATAAAGATTTGTTAATTTTGGCACTATTTATGATACATTTAAAAATAACTTGAGTACACAACAAAAAATGAGTGAAGAAAGAAATTTAAAAATATTATAATTATTCAGGGCCAGAGAGATAGCACAGTGGCATTTGCCTTGCAAGCGGCCATCCCAGGACCAAAGGTGGTTGGTTCAAATCCCAGCATCCCATATGGTCCCCCGTGCTTGCTAGGAGCTATTCCTGGGTGTGGCCCAAACCCCCCCCAAATTATAATTATTAGAAATTATAAAGATTTAATAAGTAGATAATTAGAAAAGAGAAAATCTTGCTTTTTATGCAACTTGTATAGAGCTAGAATATGTCATGTTAAACAAATAAACCAGAAAAATAAAAAATACTAGATGTTTTAATTGGTATGTAAAATATGAAGAGACAAAGTGAGGGAAAGACAATATCCAATGTAAACAAACTGTCAAAAAGGTAATGCTTCCAAGGTGGTTGAGATGGGGTGGAGACTTGAAAGGTTCACTGACTGTAGTGTAAGGGCAGTGATATTCTTTTTTTTTGGGGGGTCACACCCGGCAGCACTCAGGGGTTACTCCTGGCTCTACACTCAGAAATTGCTCCAGGTAGGCTCAGGGGATCATATGGGATGCTGGGATTTGAACCACCATCCTTCTGCATGCAAGGCAAACTCCCTACCGCTGTGCTATCTCTCTGGCCCCCTAGTATTGACATTCTTATAAAACATTGTAACTCTAACATAAATCAACACTGACATACATGTAAACCAGTATCATCTAACTTAAAAAACTTAAAGTTTAGAAAATACAGTTTTTCTTCTTTAATTTGAGTTGGACTGAGTAGATAAAGTGTTAATTATAGGAAATAATTTTTAATAATGACTGGCAAAGGGAGCCTGGCATATCCCATTGCTCATTACGAATATATTTGCTACTGGAATTAGATGGGTTATACACTTGGGCCATCATTTCTTTCTAAACTGTACCAAGATGAGCACTTAATATTTATCTCTGTAAATGTGTGTGTGTGTGTGTGTGTGTGTGTGTGTGATATCATCTTGAAAAGAATTCAAAACTGGTTAAATTTGGAGTTATTTTTATTGTAATATATATGTATATATATTTGGAATATATTTGGATATATATGTGTGTGATATCATCTTGAGAAGAATTCAAAACTGGTTAAATTTGGAGTTATTTTTATTGTAATATATATATGTATATATATTTGGAATATATTTGGAAGGTCATAACTAGTGGTGCTCAGGATTTATTTCAGGTTGTGAGCTCAAGGATTATTCCTGTCAGAGCTTGGGAGAGTACAGAGTTCTGTAGATCAAACCCAGGTTGGCCTTGTGCAAGGAAAGTGCTCTCTCCATTATTGCTTTAGCCCTGGAATTATTTTTGGTTAGTTTTCATAATTTTGAAACAGCTGTATGCTGGCCCATTGTTATTCTCAGGTGGTAATTTTCCTCTCGTATTTTCAAAACACTAATGTATAAGTCATCATTACTACTATTATATGTTACTCACAATACTTACATTATATATTTACAGTTGAATTTGAGTTCCAAATATGGAAATACCATTCTACATTAATTTGTAAAACAAAGTTGTTTAAATAAGGTCTCTTGTTAATACATTAATTCCCTTCTTAATGCTATTTATGCATAGTTTACTGATTGATAATATACTACTCTCTATTGGGAAGTGTTGCAAGTCAGCCCCTGAAGAGGTTGACTGATGGAGGGATGGAGGATGAGGCCTTTCTCTTCCAACTTGGAGCACGCGTCTGCCACCCTGTCTAGCTGACGGTTCTGAGGTGAAACGGTGGGTAAACAGCTCGCAGACAGTTAGGCTTGTGGAAATATTAGCTTTATTTGGTGGACAAGACTGAATCCAAAGACTCAGCCTCAGATCCAGCAAAAAAGCCCCGGCCTTCCACAGACCCTTGTTTTTATCCCCCAGAATCAGGTACCACCCAATGGTGGGATCAGATACCAACCAATGGTGGAAGCAGAATCAGGTACTACCCTAGGGTGGGGACAGAATGCCAGGTCACACCCTAAGGTAGGGTACAATCACCAATCAGATTAGGGTGAATAACATAGTAATCCCCTAAAATATTTACATACACAACAGGAAGTATGTTAGTGGATTCATCTTCCATAGAAAACAAGTTAGACACATTATCAACCCCTGAAATATTTTAAATATGTTGGGAAAGACTGGAGAAAGTACAAAGGATAGGGTGCTTACCATGCATGTGGCTGATATGATTTAGATCCCCAGAACATTATATATGATCCCCAAATCATGTGAGGATTGATCTCTGAATGTGGAGCCAGGAGCAAGCCCTCAGTGCGGGTTGTGTGTAGCTAAAGAACTACAACAACAACAACACAAAAAAAAAATTAAGAAAATAATATTTGTAATAGTGCTGGAAAAAAGATAATTTAAAAGGGGTAATAGGTTTTATAGAAACAAGTATTTGTAGATACAGTGACTTTTCATATAACTTAGCAATGATAAAATTGGAGCAAAACTGTTAAGATGAATTAAATAAATAAAATAGTGAATCAAGATAAAAGGGGCAAGAAGAAGAAGGATTGCAGTGTTGGAACACACACACACACATACACACACACACACACATATACACTGCCAGGTGTGACCCAAAAAACAATACATATATACATTGGTTTTTGGGTCACACCTGGCAGTGCTCAGAGATTACTCCTGGCTCTATGCTCAGAAATCGCCCCTGGCAGGGATACTGGGATTCGAACTACCATCCTTCTGCATCCAAGGCAAACACTCTACCTCCATGCTATCTCTCCGGCCCCTGGAACACCTATTTTTTATGTATGTGGCTCTCAAAGGATGATACAGTCCTAGAGATCAAGCTGAAAATTCCACACGGAACACATATATTTTTTTGTTTGTTTGTTTGTTTTTTTCGGGCCACACCCGTTTGATGCTCAGGGGTTACTCCTGGCTAAGCACTCAGAAATTACCCCTGGCTTGGTGGGACCATATGGGACACGGGGGGATCGAACCGCAGTCCTTCCTTGGCTAGTGCTTGCAAGGCAGACACCTTACCTCTAGCGCCACCTTGCCGGCCCCAAGGAACACATATTTTTTATGTGGAATTTTCAGCTTGATCTCTGGGACCATATCATCCTTTGAGAACCACTACAAGTGACTCTGGAGCATCTCTGGCTACAAACAATGAAAAAATATATATTAATTATCTTTAAGGTAGTTGACTAATTTAATTTCTGATGACACTTGCTAGAATGAAAAATTTGACAAATATTTTGTAGCCAGGGGAAAGGAGGGGTAAAGAATCTAATTAAACTTTTTCTTTAAAAAAGTAAAACCAAAATCCAACAACAATCAGAAAAACAGAAAATAGGGGCCGGAGAGATAGCATGGACGTAAGGTGTTTGCCTTTCATGCAGAAGGTTATCGGTTCGAATCCCGGCATCCCATATAGTCCCCAGTCCCTGCCAGTAGCAATTTCTGAGCAAGGAGCCAGAGGTAACCCCTGAGCACTGCCGGGTGTGACCCAAAAACAACAACAACAACAACCAAAAAGAAAGAAAGAAAGAAAGAAAGAAAGAAAGAAAGAAAGAAAGAAAGAAAGAAAGAAAGAAAGAAAGAAAGAAAGAAAGAAAGAAAGAAAGAAAGAAAGAAAGAAAGAAAGAAAGAAAGAAAGAAAGAAAGAAAGAAAGAAAGAAAGAAAGAAAGGAAGGAAGGAGGGAGGGAGGGAGGGAGGGAGGGAGGGAGGAAGGGAGAAAGAAAGAAAGAAAGAAAGAAAGAAAGAAAGAAAGAAAGAAAGAAAGAAAGAAAGAAAGAAAGAAAGAAAGAAAGAAAGAAAGAAAGAAAGAAAGAAAGAAAAAGAAAAAAGAAAAACAGAAAATAAAACTATAGCAATATAAAAAAAAAAAAACACCTTCCCCCCCTTTTTTTTAAAATTCCTGATAGGTATAAGTAGAAATCAGTGAAAATTTGGCAGAACAGCAAACATAAGAATTGTAACTCTCAAGAGAAAAAAGGAAGTTATGATCTTCATGAAACAGTCTTAAAAAGTTAAAGTTAGAAAATGACATAAATGCCTAAAAGCTTAGAATCCCTAAAGAAATAAGGAGACCACCATACAGATTTTGCAGTAGCGTTTTTTTCATTAGTTGATACTGAAAGTTATTTTCCCCAAAGAGACTATACTATGTAACAACTAATAAAATATCAGGAACAACAGGTAAAATTGTATAAAAGACTCCATCTTCTAGCAGTGCAAGACTCTATAATTTGTAAGATTTTTTCTGAGGTTTTCTTGAGTGTCTTATCTAACAATTAGTAACAATTAGTTTGTAGATTATCCTATTATTGATTATTATAACTGTCCTGAGCTAAAAATTTCGTATACTTTGTTTTCCTGACTACTTGCCCAATAGCATAAAGACTATCCTGAAAACGTTATTTTTTGAAACCAAAACATTAATCTTTTATGATTGTTGTGAAAGAGAGGTCACAGTCTTTCTTTTTTAAGCTCTTTGGAAAGTATCCAATTGGTAGCCTATTTTTAGAACATTTTCAAAGATTATGCTTTTTTCTTAGAGTCTTCTTAATATAGTATTGGCTGCACTCCATGTTATTATCATGTCATTTCAATACTTTAATAGACTTAGGAGGAGGAGAAAAAGTTATTTATTTGAAATGATACATAAATTTCTTTCTTAACTTTATTACAGTGTAAACTTATCTATAGAGATTTCATGTTCTTTTTCTTTACATTTCACATTGCTTTCTCTTTAGCTATAGATAAGCTTTTGAAAAAATAATTGGAATCATATTTAAACTGGTAGTAGATTAAAGCTGAATAAGAGATTTGAACTACGGGAAGAGACTGAATAAATTGTGTTGACATAAGAGGAAAACCTAAGATTTAATCTTCAAAAGAGGATAGTTGGAATGGCATATTAATGTTTCTGTTAGATAATATTTTGGTTTAGCTTATACTGGGAATATTAATTCAGGCTGGTATCATTGAGCATATATTTGTAATTTTCTTATTTTCTAATTGATAGATCTGTCATGATGTCTTTATGAAGATGACATTATATAAGATACAGTCATCTAAACGTATTTGCTATGAATATCTTCTGACATTCCCACACAATCTTTTCCCCATTATACTATTTAACTCTTAAAAACTAATTTACTTCCATGTTATGCTTTAGGAATTGTTTATCAATCTAACTATGGATATGTGACTTAATCTGATCCAGGTCAAAGAAATGAGTGCATTCAATTTTATTCCCAGAGATTATGGTTGATTACTACTTTCCATAGTAATATTAGGGATTAACAATCGGAGAGAAAGTTGCATTTGCATTGTGCAGCTAAAAGTAGAAATCCTATATCTTGAAGCCACAGCTGCCATTTTGTTTCTCCTGAATACAGTCCGTCTTGAGCAAAGCAGACCCGAGAGGAGAGAGACAGCATTCTTCTTGATAGAATCTAGGCCAGTAGTAGATCTAGTCATTCTATTTTAGGCATTTAATGATTTAGTGACATTGGGGATTGAACCCTGGGCCTCACACATGTAACATTCTGTATTGAGCTATCCCTCCTTGGCAGAATCTAATACATTCTAAAAAGCAGACTTTCCTGAGACTATAAATTATTTCCTTTATTGCCCTTAAGAAACCATGACTTGCATTTGTCTGCAACTAGGTAATAAAATGAGTCCTGCTTCCACCCACAGAGGAACTTCGGTGCTGCTTTATTTTAAATTCTGAGACTTCTACCCAGAATCCACTGCCTTTTTAAAATTGCTTTACCATCAGAAGACAGTGAACATAGACAAGAGAGCTTGTCAGCCTGCCAGGCACACAATACATATGGCTGCCTTCAGTCATCTGTCTTAAGCTGATAGCATCATAAATACTCCCTTCTTTGTTAGAGAACAAGTTGAATTTATCTTAAAGCAGAGTTTCTTAGTAAAATAGCTGTTAAAAGCAAATATTTTAAAAGAGATTACTATCAAGATTCTGGTAGAGCTTAAGGGGCTGCAAGAAAAAAGAAACAAGTTGACATTTCTACTCCCTGGGAGGGCCAATGGAAATGTGAATATTGTCTTGTAACGTTTCTTCTTTGCTGCTGAGGATCATGTACACTTGTACTTGCTAAACTTTAAAGAAATAATTCTTCAATATTTGTACCTCAGATATTTTCCTAGAAGAGGGCATTATTGGGGTGTCACTATTTGACAATGAGTTTTAGGGTGCAGTACACACCTAGGAATGCAAGATCTATCACATCCATTAGCAAAGTTTTAGAGCCATTTTATTAATTAGGAGATTCCTCTACCTACCTACCCAATCTGCTGTGATTATCACATTTTCACTGAATCTGGTGGTGTTCGGAAGTTTTATGATGGTTCATTGTCTTTAATTATTTACATTCACGTATAATGACCTCAAGTTCAATTTTCTCAAATGATACAATAATCTTAAAAAAAGTAGAGTAGCATTTTCTTAATTATATACCAAAGCTTCATTATATAACCATGTATTGATGGACATTTAACTTAGTGACATGTTTAATGACATATTAGTATTATTAATGGCATGCTTTGGCTAGTGTAAAAAATGCCACATAGCTGGGTAATATCACCTGATTTAATGTTTCATATCCCTCTGATTATGACTCGGATAATTTTTGATATTTTTTTAAATGATCAAGATGGATTATATGGTGTTTCCATTTAATTTATTTTAATTGAGGTATGAAGACTTACAATAGTATTAAATTTATGTTTAAGACACGCAATATAATTCACCATAACAGCCACCAAAGTGATAAAATATCTTCATCTTGATAGCTAAGTCCTTGTTTACTTCTCCCTTCCCTCACTTCTTTTTTAACCCCAACAAATATTAAGCTCTGTTCTGTTGGAATTCTGAGAGTTTGTTTTCATTGAGTATTTTCTGTTCCCTCACTTTGTTTCTTGGTATTTCACATATGCATTACATCTTCCAGTATTTTTTCCTTACATGACACACACTAGTTCCATAAAAATTGTAGTAAAAGGCAATTTTTAATAATTCTTTTTTAATTATAACTGAGTAATATTTTATTTTGTTATATATTCACACATACATAAATCACAATTTCTCTCCCATTTACTAAGAAACAAATGTATTCTAATTAACTATGGCAGTTAATTAACTATGACAGTTATGTGACATACTCTTTAAATAAAGTAAATTAAATTAAAAAAATTAGAGATTGCAAACTTCCTTTTTTGCTCTACCTTTTTTTTTAATTTGGTTATTTTGCCACATCTAATATGCTTAAAGTTTATTGTTGGCTTTTATTTTAGATATCACCCCGGTAGTGCTTGGTGGACCATATGGATTGTCAAGGATTGAACCCTGGTAAGCTGCATGCCAGGCTTGTATTTACCCACAGTACCCAGCCCCTCTCCATTTGTTTATTTATTTTTCTTTTTTCTTTTTCTTTCTTTCTTTCTTTCTTTCTTTCTTTCTTTCTTTCTTTCTTTCTTTCTTTCTTTCTTTCTTTCTTTCTTTCTTTCTTTCTTTCTTTCTTTCTTTCTTTCTTTCTTTCTTTTCTTTGTTATTTCTCTTCTTTTTTTCTCCATTTATTTTTTAAAAACATGCAATACTGATTTTTTAAATCAAATTTAATTTATTGAATTATTTTTATATATTTTATTTATTTTCAAGGATACTTGGTTCTATATCTTTTATTATAAAGGTTACATAGACAAAGGCAGGAACCAAAAATCAATTTTTAATATATTTCTTCCTACTACAGGGCATGAGGAACATTAATGGATTCTGCATCTACATGATTAAAATTATTAGCTTTGCCTTTCTCATGCCAAACTCATAAAGTTTGTTTGCCTTATGACTGGGGGATGGGTTATTATTTTTTTTGTAAAATAATAACTTTATTAAGCACCTTGATTACAGACATGATTATAGTTGGGTTACAGTCATATAAGGAACACCCCGCTTCACTAGTGCAACGTTTCCATCACCGATGTCCCGATCTCTCTCCTCCTCCCATGATATTTAGACAGGCATTCTAATTTTCTCACTAATTAACATTGTTATGATAGTTGTCAGTGTAGTTATTTCTCTAACTTCTCTCACCACTCTTTGTGGTGAGCTTCATATCGTGAGCCAGTCCTTCCATCCTTCATCTCTATGGTCACTGGGCATTATTAGAATAATGCCTTTTTCTTTTCAAACCCATAGATAAGTGAGACTATTCTGTGTCTATCTCTCTCCCTCTGACTTATTTCACTCAGCATAATAGATTACATGTACATCCATGGATAGGAAAATTTCCTGACTTCGTCTCTCTTGACTTTTGCATAGTATTTTATTGTGTATATGTACCACAGTTCCTTTCATCTGTTTAAGCACAGATAAAATAGCCAGGTTCTGACTATTGTAAATGAATATGAATTGTGCTGCAATGAATATAGGTATGAGGAAGGCATTTTTTGTATTGTGTTTTTGTGTTCGTAGGGTACCCTAGAAGTGTATTGCTGAATCATATGGTAGTTTAATTTTCAGCTTTATGAGGAATCTCCATATTGTTTTCCATAAAGTCTGGACTAGACCGCTTTCCCACCAACACTGAATGAGAGTTCCTTTCTCTCCACATTCTAGCCAGCACTGATTGTTCTTGTTCTTTGTGATGTGTACCAGTCTCTGTGGCATGAGATGGTACCTCACTGTTGCTTTTATTTGCATCTCCCTGATGATTAGTGATTTGGAGCATTTTTTTTCATGTGCCTTTTGGCTATTTGTATTTCTTCTTTGAGAAATTGTTTATTTCTTCTCCCCATTTTTTGGGCTATCCTGAAGAACGTCTCATGTGCATTGAAGAATGTGTATCCAGTTTTCTGAGGGTGTGGTGTCCTATACATCTACCAGGAACACTTTCATTTTTCTTTGCAGAGCTTTTATATTCCTGTTGGATTTTAGTCTGGTTGATCTATCAAGGGGTGACAGGGCACTGTTAAGGTCTCCCACTATTATTGTGTTGCTATTAATATCTTCTTTCAGTCATCAACAATTGTATTAAATATTTTGCTGGTGCCTAATCTTTGCCTCTTATAACTTTTCTGAGTCTAAAGTTTGTGTCATATGATATTATTATGGCCACTCCAGCTTTTTTTTTTTAAATAATTGTTTGATTGGATGATTTTCCTCCAGCCTTTGATTTTGAGTCTATGTTTTATCTGACTATTCAGATTTGTTTCTTGTGGGGAGCAAAATGTTGGATTCAGCTTTTTGATCGATTTAGCCACTCTCTTTCTCTTAATTGGTATATTTAGTCCATTGATGTTGAGAGATAATTATCATAGGATTTAGTGTATCTTTGTGTTGAAGTTTTGTGTGTTTGTTGGTCTGTCATGTCTTAAAGTAGATATTTTAGTTTTTCTTTTAAGGCTTGTTTTGAGTCTGTAAAGTTTCTGAGCTGTTGTTTACCCATGAAGGTATGTATACTTCCTTCAAACCTGAAAGTGAGTCTGGCTAGGTGAAATATTCTAGGCAAAGTATTCATTTAATTGATTTTGTCATTATATCCCAGAACTGCCTTCTGGCCTTGAAGGTTTCTTGTGACAGGTCTGCTGTAAATCTTAAGGATGCTCCTTTGAATGTAATTTCTTTTTTTGATCTTTCTGCTTTCAGTATTCTATCTCTTTCTGTGAAATTCATCCTTTTGTGACAAGGATCTTTGGGTCTCTTCTTTGGGTCTTTTAGCTGCTAGTCTTTGAGCATGCAGGATTTGGTTGCATGCTATCTTTAGTTTTGTGAGTTTTTTTTTTTTTTTTTTTGTAATGATGTCCTTGATTGTTGATTCTTCCTGGGGATTGTCTTCCTGGGTCTCTGGAACTCCAGTGATTCGTATGTTGTTTCTGTTGAATTTATCAGACTTCAATTTTCATCTGTTCACATGCTTTGAGTATTTTTTCCATTATCTAATCATTTGCTTTAACTTTATTTTCTAATCTCTTTTGCTGTATATAGTTGTTATGCATCTATCTTTTAGCTCACTGATTCTGTTCTCATTTGCTGTTACTCTGTTAAAGAGGTTTTCCATTGATTTTTTTTCTTTTCATCTACCGAAATTTTCAGTCCTGTTATTTCAGTTTGGAATTTTCTGACTTCTATCTTTGTGGTCTGGTTAGCTTTATCTATGATTTTTTTTTGACTTCTATGAACATCCTCCATATTTCTTCTCTAAACTCCTTATCTGAGAGACTAACTAGGAGGCTGGGACTTTTTGATTTATCTTCATTATCTATGCATGGTATTGGCCTGTGTTGTTTTCCCATTGTCATGCATGTGGTGTGGCTTTTTCTACATGTTATGGTGGATTCAATGGCTAGAAGTTGCATGAAGCTGTAAAGCAAAGACAAGAGGCCAGTCCTCTGGCTCCACCCTAGGAGGGCAGGAGGGCAGGCTCTTCTGAAGAAGAGCCCTCAGGGAATGATGGGAGGAGAGGTTCAAAGTCCATGCCATAGGAGAGAAGATAAGAAGGTCCAGAATGGGGCCGGAGAGATAGCATGGAGGTAAGGCGTTTGCCTTTCATGCAGGAGGTCATTGGTTTGAATCCCGGCGCCCCATATGGTCCCTGTGCCTGCCAGGAGCAATTTCTGAGCCTGGAGCCAGGAATAACCCCTGAGCACTGCCAGGTGTATCCCAAAAACCAAAAAAAAAAAAAAAAAAAAAAAGAAGGTCCAGAATGTCTGCCAGGTTTCAGGTCACACAGCAGACATGAGCTCCACCCTTTTTGGGCAGGACAGAATCACTTCTGAAGAATAACCCTCAGGGAACATTGGGTGGAGATGTCAAAGTCCAGGCCACAGGAGAGAAGAGAAGGTTCAGAATGTCTGCCATATTTCAGGTCACACAGCAGAAATAAGCTCCACTTATTGTGGGTGGGACAGCTCACCTCTCCTTTCATCATCCACTCTTATCCAGAGTGACCACTTTCTACAGTTTCTTGACAAAAATCTGTTTCTTGTCAAAATCTAAATTAAAAAACTGAATGTAGGCATTGGCAATGATGATGTCTTTGCTGATTAGGATCCTGTATTCACTCTTTTGTCTGTCATCTTTTACAAAAAAAAGCTGCAATACTGATTTTTATGAACACTTTCTCAATTTATATTCTTACCAATAGTCAACCCACACTTTTCCTTTATATTCTCATCAAACTTTGTTGTTTTCAGTTTTTTTTTTTTTTGGAGACCACTTTTACAGGTATAAAAAAACACAATAGAAGGCAGAGATACATTCCTGCCGGTGATCCTGCCTGCTTCAGAGGTGGGTTGTGGGACGTACATACACTGATTCCTGCTGGTATCTGCCGGTAGTAAGAAGGGCGCAGAAGCCATCTTGGGCCTGCAGTTTCCAGCTGCCTGAGACTGGATTTCATCAGCGTTCCTGACTACTACAGAGAGTTCTTGGCTGGCTCCACCCTCCTGCTGTGCCTTGGATGACCCTGAGGACTTGAAGTGAACTCTTTTCTTTGCTTGTCTATCTTCTCTAAATACTTGAAGCTCTCCTCAGAGGCCTAGGAAGCGTACCCCCCCCCCAAAAAAAAACCTGTCATCTAGAGGCCACAGAAGAGCACGGCCACTCTGCTTTGCACCCACGCATTCTTTCTAACCAATGAACCCCACCACAGCAAGCAGAAAATAACACACTACAAGCGTGACAATGAGGAAACCTCACAAACACCATGCACAGAGAATGAAGACAATAGCTCGGAAGACCCCAAAAATTCCAGTCATCTGAATATCCTCTCAGATAAGGAGTTTAGAATAGAAATATGGAAGATGTTTATAGAACTCAAAGAAAGCATAGATTGATCTGAACAGAACACAAAAACAGAAATCAGAAAACTCCAAACCAAAATAACAGATTTAAAAAATATGGTAGCTCAACTGAAAAACTCAGTGGATAGCCTCTCCAGCAGGTTAACAGCTGCTGAGGACAGAATCAATGTGCTGGAAGATGAGATGAAAAAAAAAACAAACTCAACACAACAAAAGAAATTGGAAAAGAACCTTAAGGCAAATGATCAGGCAATAGAAAAAGTACTCAAGGAATGCGAAAAGATAAAATAGAAATCTTTGATAAACTCAACAGAAACAACATAAGAATCATTGGAGTTCCAGAGGCCCAGGTAGGAGATCTCCAGGAAGAATCAACTGTCAAAGACATCATCAAAGAGATACTCAGAGTTAAAGACTACATGCAGTCAAATCCTGCATGCCCGAAGGGTACCAGCTAAAAGAGACCTGAAGGAAAACACCGCAAGACACATCATTGTTACAATGACAAATCCCACAGATAGAGATAGAAAACTGAAAGTAGCAAGATCAAAAAGGAAAATTACATTCAAAGGAGTATCCTTAAGACTTACAGCAGGCATGTCACAAGAAATTCTCAAGGCCAGAAGACAGTGGTGGGATATTGTGACAAGACTGAATAATATGAATGGAATGCCTCACCTAGAATACTGCACCCAGTCTGACTCATGTTCAGGTTTGAAGGAAGGATACATAGCTTCATGGATAAACAACAGCTCAGAAACTTCACACATAAAAAACTAACCTTAAAGGAAAAACTGATTGGTTTACTTTAAGACAAGAGAGACCAACAAACACAGCAAACTTATCTACAAAGATGACTTTAAATCCTATGACAATCATCTCCCTCAATGTCAATGGACTAAATTCACCAATTAAAAGACACAAAGTGGCAAAATGGGTCAAAAAGATGAATCCAAGCTTTTGCTGCCTACAAGAAACATACCTGAATAATCAGAACAAACATAGACTCAAAATCAAAGGCTGAAGAAAAATCATCCAAGCAAACAGCACCCATAAAAAAGCTGGGGTGGCCATACTAATATCTTATGACACCAACTTTATACTCAGAAAAGTGGTAAGGGACAAAGATGGACACTATGTACTAATCAAGGAATATGTGCAACAGGAAGAAATCAGACTTTTAAACATATATGCACCCAAATTATCTAATACAATTACTGACAAATCTGAAAGAAGATGTCAGTAATAACACAATTATTGTGGGAGACCTCAACACAGCCCTGTCAACACTTGATAGGTCAACCAGACTGAAACCCAACAAAAACATACTAGCCCTGAAAAGAGAAATGGAAGAAAAAGGACTAGTAGACATATATTGGACATAACCACCCCCAAAAACCTGGTTACACATTCTTCTCCAATGTACATGGGTCATTCTGCAGGATAGACCACATGCTGACACATAAAACATGCCTTCATAAAATCAAGAGGATAGAAATCTTGCAGGCTACCTTTGCTGACCACAAGGCTCTGAAATTGGATGTGAACTACAAAGCCACACAGAAGAAAAACTTTAGCAATTGGAAATTAAACACCCTGCTACTGAACAACCAGTGGGTCCAGGATGAAATCAAAAAGGAAATCCTAACTTTCCTGGAAACAAATGATAATGAAGACACAAACTGCCATAATCTATGGGACACAGCAAAAGCAGTCCTGAGAGGAAAATTATAGCTCTGCAAGCATGCATCAGGAAGCAAGAAGAGGCATATCTGAATAACTTAATGATGCAGCTCACAAAATTAGAAAATGAACAACAAAAGGAACCAAAAATAGGTAGACAGAAGGAAATAACAAAGCTAAAATCAGAAAACAATGAAGTGGAAACCCAAAAAACAATTCGAAATATCAACGAAAGCCAAAGTTGGTTCTTCAAAAAAATAAACAAGATTGATAGACCATTGGCAAAATTCACAAAGAGAGAGAGAAACCTGATAACCCATACTAGAAATGAAAAGGGAGAGATCACAACAGATATTGCAGAGATCCAAAGGATAATCAGAGACTACTTTGAGTAACTTTATGCTACTAAACATGAGAACCTAGAAGAAATGGATAAATTCCTGGACACTTATAACCTTCCATGGTTAAGTAAGGAGGATGTAGCATATCTAAGCACCCCCATCACTATGGAGGAGGTTGAAACTGTAACCAAACATCTGTCTAAAAAGAGAAGCCCAGGCCCAGATGGATTTTCTAAGAATTCTTTCAAACCTTTCAAGAAGAGCTACTACCAATCCTAGCCAGGCTCTTCCATGAAATAGAAAAAATGAGAAAACTCCCAAACAGCTTTTATGAAGCGAACATTATCTTGATACCAAAACCAGACAGAGATGCGGCCAAAAAAGAAAATTACAGGCCAATATCCCTGATGAATGCAGATGCAAAGATCTTCAACAAAATCCTGGCAAATAGGATCGAATGCATCATCAAGAAGATCATACACTATGACCAAGTAACTTTCATCCCAGGAATGCAAGGATGGTTTAACATCCGTAACTCTATCAACATAATATAAAACATCAACAACAAGAAAAATAAAAATCACATGATCATATTAATAGATGCAGAGAAAGCATTTGATAAGGTCCAATACCCATTCTTGATCATAACTCTCAGCAAGATGGGAATGAAAGGAACCTTTCTCAATCTAGTTGAAGCCATCTACCACAAGCCAATGGCAAATATTATCTTCAATGGAGAAAAACTAAATGCCTTTCCTCTAAATTCTGGTACAAGACAAGGCTGTCTGCTCTCACCACTCCTCTTTAACATAGTACTGGAAATACTTGCTATAGCGATTAGGCAAGAAAAATATATCATTGTAATCTGGATAGGAAAGGAAGAAGTCAAGCTGTCACTATTTGCAGATGACATGATACTCTACTTAGAAAACCCTAAAAACTCTACCAAAAAGCTTCTAGAAACAATAGATGCATATAGCAAGGTGGCAGGCTACAAAATTAACACACAGAAATCAATGGCCTTTTTTACACCAATAATGATAGGGAAGAGATGGACATTAAGAAGGCAATCCCATTCACATTAGTGCCACAGAAACTCAAATATCTTGGAGTCAACTTGACCAAATACGTGAAGGACCTATACAAAGAAAACTATAAAACCCTGCTCCAAGAAGTAAGAGAGAACACACAGAAATGGAAACACATACCCTGTTCATGGATTGGAAGTATTAACATCATTAAAATGGCAATACTCCCCAAAGTATTACACAGATTTAATGTGATCCCTCTAAATACACTCATGACTTTCTTCAAAGAAGTGGATCAAACACTTATGAAGTTCATCTGGAACAATAAACACCCTCGAATAGCTAAAGCATTCCTAGGAAAAAGGAAAATGGGAGGCATTACTTTCCCCAACTTTAAACTGTACTACAAAGCAATAGTTATCAAAACAGCATGGTACCAGAATAAAGACAGAACCTCAGATCAGTGCAATAAGCTTGAATTCTCAGAGAACATTCCCCAGACATACAAGCACCTATTTTTGACAAAGAAGCAAGAAATCCTAAGTGGAGCAGGGAAAAACTCTTCAACAAGTGGTGCTGGCAGAACTGGTTAGCCACTTGCAAAAAAACGAACATAGACCCCCCCATTAACACCATGTATGAAGTTAAAATCCAAATGGATTAAAGTCCTTGATATCAGACCTGATACCATAAGCTATATAGAACAACACAGAGGTAAAACACTCCATGACATTGAGTTCTTCAAGGAGGAAACTGCACTTTCCAAACAATTGGAAGCAGAGATCAACAGATGGGAATACATTAAACTGAGAAGCTTCTGCACCTCAAAAGAAATAGTGCCCAGAATATAAGAGCCACCCACTGTGTGGGAGAAATTGTTCACCCAATACCCATCAGATAAGGGGCTAATATCCAAAATATACAAAGCATATGACAGAACTTTACAAGAAAAAACATCTAATCCCATCAAAAAATGGGGAGAAGAAATGAACAGACACTTTAATAAAAAAAAAAATACAAATGGCCAAAAGGCACATGACAAAATGTTCCCCATCACTAATCATCAGGGAGATGCAAATCAAAACAACGATGAGATACCATCTCACACCACAGAGATTGGCACACATCACAAAGAATGAGAAAAATCAGTGCTGGCAGGGATGTGGAGAGAAAGGAACTCTTATCCACTGCTGGTGGAAATGCTGTCTAGTCCAACCTCTATAGAAAGCAACATGGAGATTCCTCCAACAACTGGAAATTGAGTTCCCATTTGACCCAGCTATTTCACTCCTAGGATATACCCTAGGAACACAAGAATACAGTACAAAAATCCCTTCCTCACACCTATATTTATTGCAGCACTATTCACAATAGCCAGGCTCTGGAAACAACCAAGATGCCCTTCAACAGATGAATGGCTAAAGAAACTGTGGTACATATATACAATGGAATATTATGCAGCCATCAGGGGAGATGAAGTCATGAAATTTTCCTATACATGAATATTCATGGAATCTATCATGTGAGTGAAATAAGTCAGAGGGAGCAAGAGAGACGCAGAACAGTCTCACTCATCTATGGATTTAAAAAAAAATAAAAGTCATTTTTATAACAATCCTGAGACAATGAAAAAAGGGCTGGAACATCCAGCTCACTTCATGAAACTCACCACAAAGAATGGTTAGTGCAGCTATAGAAATAACTACACAGAGAACTACCATAATCATGTGAATAAATGAGGGAAGTGGAAAGCCTGCCTAGAGTACAGGTGGGGGTGGGATGGGATTGAGGGATTCTTTTTAGCAATAACAGTTCAATAAGGTGGAAACCATTTGGTCTTTATAGGGGTTTGGAAGAAGCTATTTGATCTACCCCGTCCCATCCCCCTAAGACGACACTATTTTCTCCGAAGTCTTCCACCAGGAGCTTATACTGAAGTACTTAGTCCCGTGCTTTTGGTGTCCCGGGCTTCTTTTTCAGACAGTTGGGAAAGTCCACCTACTAGAGGGAGAAGTTTCTGTTTATTTTTTTAGGACAGCTGGACAAGGATACTACTCCCATTAGCCAGAGGACCGGATTTTGGAGCATATTTGCAAAACCTGATGGGATTGCAGCCATCCTTGTGCAAAAACAAACAAACAAACAAACAAACAAAAGCAAAAAAATGTTTAGCTCACATTTTCTTTTTTTCTCATTTTGAGTGTTTTTTTTTTTACTTTAAAGTGAGAATTTGTCTATTATGTCTTTTTTATTTAAACAACTTTATTACATACATGATTGTGTTTGGGTTTCAGTCATGTAAAGAACACTACCCATCACCAGTGCAACATTCCCATCACCAATGTCCCAAATCTCCCTCCTCCCCACCCAACCCTCGCCTGTATTCTAGACAGGCTTTCTATTTCCCTCGTACATTATTAGGATAGTTCGAAACTTAGTTATTTCTCTAACTAAACTCATCCCTGTTTGTGGTGAGCTTCATGAGGTGAGCTGTAACTTCCAGCTCTTTTCTCTTTTGTGTCTGAAAGTTATTTCAAGAATGTCTTTCATTTTTCTTAAAACCCATAGATGAGTGAGACCATTCTGTGTCTTTCTCTCTCTCTGACTTATTTCACTCAGCATAATAGATTCCATGTACATCCATGTATAGGAAAATTTCATGACTTCATCTCACCTGACAGCTGCATAATATTCCATTGTGTATATGTACCACAGTTTTTAGCATTCATCTGTTGAAGGGTATCTTGGCTGTTTCCAAAGTCTTGCTATGGTAAATAGTGCTGAAATGAATATAGGTGTAAGAAAGGGATTTTTGTATTGTATTTTTGTGTTCCTAGGAGTGGTATAGCTGGGTCGTATGGGAGCTCAATTTCCAATTTTTGGAGGAATTGGAGACTTCTTAAAGTTAGAAATTTTGAATTTTGGCTTAGTGTTATCCTTGTGTGAAATTTTATATAAAAACAATAATGATGATGGACAAGGTATATTTGAGGAGGAATGGATGAATTCAACTAAATTCCTATGTGTGTATTTTTTGAGCCAAATGTAATATTATATGCATTTCAGATAGTATTTGCAGAGAAATAGACAAAATTGCATTTTGTGATGATTGAGTAGGTTAATGTCGAAACAAAACTCTTGAATTCCCACTGGGAAGTCTGATTTTTTTTTCATTCTGTTGATTCCAAGGAAATTTCATGAAGTTAAAGAATTCCTCTTACTTTAAACCAGAAAATTTAAGTTCTTTTGAAGAAGACAGTTGCATATTCTCAGACGGAAACCTAGAGAAACTTTTATTTATTTTAGTTTTTTTTTTTACTTTACACTGCATAGAATTAAACTTATGTCAAGTTGACCAAAGGCAGTGAAAGGAGTGAGAAAGAAACTTCAAAAGATCTTGTATTGGAATATAAAGTTTGGTGGTTTAGTATCTTATAATCCATAACAAATCTATCTTTCTTAAAGACAGATAGCCCTTTTCTTTGTTGTGAAGTATAGAGGCTTTAAATTATACTCATAAGAGTTGGGTCAGTATTCATTGCTGCTGGAGTGATAAAACCAAACTACTGAATCTGTGTGTACATGCATGATTGTATGTGTATGGAAGTATGCAGGAGTCCAAATATATGTGTACATATATTTATACTATTAACATGTTTCTACTACATAATATGTTGTAGGCTTAAATAATCACTAATTTTTTAGGAAAAAATTCTCTGACAAAATCTTTTAAAAATTCTATATTGTAATATTAATTCAGTATTGTTTCTGATAACTGTGCACACTTTAAAGCAATTTCTTGATACCATAACTCTTGTTTTAAAATAAAAAACTGGGTTTAATACTGGCATCAAACACACGTACAAAATAAACCATTTTTAGTTGTCTTTATTTTTCTTTATTTTTAATGATTGGTATTAATAAAAATATTCAGTTGATTGTGTTGATGACACAACTGATATAAGCCTTTCAGTAGTCAGTTGAAGGTTGCATATCTTGATTTTTCAGTTTGATCACTACCTTATCTGTAGGGAAATGAAGGTAGCATATCTTGATTTTTCAGTTTGATCAATACCTTATCTTCATCAATATTATTACCAAACAAGAGAGAGGGAAACACGAATCAATAATATTATCATCATTATTATTTGTATAATTTGGTTATGCCCTACATAAAATCTTTGTAAATAGTATTGAGTTCTGTAAACCAGAGAGGGCAGATGGTTTAGAGGAAACATTAATCAATATTATCCAAGCATATTATATCCAGAAAGAAGACTTGTACACTTCTGGTTAGCTTGACATTTCCTCACAGGTTGCCAGCAAAATATAAAATTTAATTTAGCTGAAAAATAAAACTTTATACATGCTGTTCAAGCAACATTTGGGAAAAAAAAACAAAAAATATCTGCTCATAATTTCACTTGAATTAATCTAATAATTAGTTAAATTCAAGTTAATTTGATTAAAATAATCTTTGCCTTTATTTTTTTTAATTTTATTTTATTGAACCCATTGTGATCTACAAAGTTTATCATAGTTGAATTTCAGATATATATATTGAATCAGGCCATTACCAAAACAAGTCGACCATCACCCACAAATGATCCCAGAGTGCAACTTATACCACCACCCTTTGTCCCTGGCCTGCCTGTGTAACAGGACCATTTAAGTTTAGATTGTTTAAGTTTATGTCTCTTGATTCTATTGTTGTTGATTGTGGCTTGTATATTTATTTATTTATTTATTTATTTTTGGTTTTTGGGTTACACCCAGCAGCGCTCAGGGGTTACTCCTGGCTCTACACTCAAAAATCACTCCTGGCAGGGTCAGGGGACCATATGGGATCCCGGGAATCAAACCACCGACCTTCTGCAAGCAAGGCAAATGCCTTACTTCCATGCTATCACTCCAGCCCCTGGCTTGGCTATTTAATTCTGTCTTTTTATTCTCCATCAATGCACCTGAGACAACTTGGCCCCTGGCCTCACATCCTTTCCTTTTTATTTTTTCTTAATTTATAGAAAAATGCAGAAATAGGGTCTGGAGCAAAAGCACAGTGGTAGGACCTTTGCCTTGCAAGTGGCCAACCTTCTTTCCTGATGTGTTCTTCACAGCTGTAATTAGCCTTTTGGAGATGCTTTCTAGTGACATTTTCATTTTGCTTCCAAAGTATTTCAGTCCTATTATTTTACTTTTTAGTTTTTTGATTTTTATTTATATATCCTCATGATTCTTATTTGTACATCATTCAGCTTATTCCATGCTTTCTTTGAGTTTTATCAACATCCTCAATATATTTTGAGTTGTTGGCACTTTTTGTATCATCAGAGTTGCCATCTTCATTCTCTATGCATGCATTGGCCTGAGTTGTTTCTCCATTGTCATGCTTATATTGTGGATATATATATATATATATATATATATATATATATATATATATATATATATATATATATACCCTTAATGGGTGGAGACAGCTTATCTTGCTGATGTGCCCTCAGGTGATGTTTTTGCTGGGGTGTTTCATGGCTGTCTCACGAAGGAAAGCAGAAAACCTATCAGGGAACTAATCAGGGAGCAGAGAAGAGGCCACCATTTCTGAAGTTTCTATGAAAAGGGCAAGATCCGGGCCCGGAGAGATAGCACAGAGGCATTTGCCTTGCAAGCAGCCGATCCAGGACCAAAGGCGGTTGGTTCGAATCCTGGTGTCCCATATGGTCCCCCGTGCCTGCCAGGAACTATTTCTGAGCAGATAGCCAGGAGTAATCCCTGAGCAACGCCGGGTGTAGCCCAAAGACAAAACAAAACAAAACAAAACAAAAAAGAAAAGGGCAAGATCCACTATTTGATAGATAAAATAGAAAGAAGTATAAAAAAAGAAGAGAAAACACACACAAAAGGGCGTGTTTCTGTTTTTTTTTTTTTTTTGTCTTTTTGTTTTTTGCTTAGGTGCAGCAAAATTTGAAGAAAATAGAAAGGAAGAATCTTTGGCTTGTAAATACGAAGACTCTACCTGTAAGACATCCTGCCATAAGACGAACTATAGGCTTTAGGCATACTAAGTTTTCTAAACCCAAAGTCTTTCTTCATGGTCCCAGTAAAAGTTCTTCACTATCAGGTTTCTGGTCAAGTTTCTGTAATTAAAGATCATGGTTTATGCACAAATCCTATGTTAAAATCAGGGTATAATTGAGCACCTTGTTGTTTCATCTCACTGTTAGATGGTGATGAAGTGAAACCTGCTCTGAAAGAAAGTTATTGCTGTTTCCAAGTCTCCAGGGTGTCATATGAACCTACTCTGAAGCAAGTTTGTGACAAGGCATAGAGCCTTTCTTGATAGAAGTCCGAGTCCTGATGCTGCTGCAGACAACCATGCAGTTCCAAAAATGTTATCCAAGGTGTAAGGGTGAATGGCCATTGTACAATCATCTGAAGCCTAAGTCAAGTCACCATGACAAATATTCAGGGTGAAATGCCCCACTGCAATTAAAAAATTATGAGTTCCTATCTGTATTAAGAAATTCTTTCTATATGTAAGAGTTCCCCCATATTTAATGAACCTATGCCACACACAGATATTACTGGTGCATATGGAGGTAATAATAATAAGCTAAACAATCCCTATAACCTGAGTCTAACAAACTCAGAACACAAGAGAAACTTGTCCACTAGAACTTCCTACTAAACAAATTAAAAATGGGATGGAAAAAACTGCCTCTATATAAGGAAATTGAAAATAAGAATTATATATATTATGGGAAATAAATATAAAGAAATATATGAAGGAAAAATACATATCCCCTTTATAAATAGTCAGGGAGAAGGAATAAAATTCAGAGCACAGTTTCAGCTTGCGACATGGTCTTGTGGGGTCTAAAAAAATGGCTCCCAGTAGTAACAAATTAGAAAATATCCTTGAGTTGGGATTTTCTCAAAAACTGAATTTGGTAGTGAGCAACAGATCACAGTGAAGGGAGGTAGAAGAAAAGGGGCCACTGAGAGCAAATCAGCAGCAATGTTCATGGCAGCTTCTTCCTGGGATGAGTCAAGGCAGGCTGGGAAACTATGTTTTTGCTTTGGGAGCTGGTTGGCAGCTTGTTGGGGGTGAAGCTGGGGAACATTCCAATTTCTGAGAAGTTATCAACTGAGGGTAAAAAGGGTTAAATTGGTAAAAAAAAAATAACAGATTAGAGGTAATAGAGTGAAAGGATAGTAAAGGACTTGTAAAGTGGTAAGGGTGGGAAGAGAAGTAGGTAGACATTATGTACATTACAGATAGACATGAGACAGTCATAGATGTGGCCAACACTTAGACTCACAAACACACACAGAAAGATAATAAAGATTGGTCCATGTGTTGCAGTTAAAAAGCTGACCCAGGGTCAAATGCTTATGAATATAAATCCAGCAAGTCTTATGGAAAGGTTTTTTCATTCTCTAGGCAAAAATTTGATGATGGTAAATTTTACTAAAGAAAAGCTTCCTGGGTTAGATTATGTATAGAGCATTCTTAAAACAATCATAATTTTCAAGTCTAGAATACTAAGCAATATGGTAATGAGCACTGTGAAAGAATTTTACACATGAAGAATCATCTTACAGGTCTTGGGCATCCAGATTCCTTTCCTGAAAGCAAACTAAAATGATGAGCATTATGACATAATATTAAACTAGTTTGAATCAAAAATAAATTTCAGGGGCTAGAGCACAGCTCTAGGGCATTTGCCTTGCATGCTGACAATCTGGGATGAAACCGGGTTTGATCCGCAATGTCCCACAAAGTCCCCGAGCCTTCCAGGAGTGATTTCTGAGAGCATAGCTAGGAGTAACCACTGATCACAGCTTGGTGTGCCCCCCCCAAAAAAAACAATTGTAATAACATACTCAACGAATAAGCTCTGGAATGTAGTTGTCTATTCCAATAGTATTATGGACATCAACATTAGATCATATTATCAGTGTAATCAAATGGAAAATTAGTAGATTAGAATATTTGTCAAGACATTATCTTAATGAGCACTGTATTTTGAGTCTAATATAATATAGTACTGCAATGCAAAACTAGGGACACCAACCTATATCTCCAAGAAACACTGTGAACTAAAAAATCAAAAATTTATTATAGGCATATTAAAATTAAAGCATTAAAAATTTTATAGTGAGCACAGTACTGGAAGTCCATGGCTTCTGCATGCATTCTACACTGTTTCAGTGGATAAATGCTTTAGACTATAACCGTTCCCTCCAATGCCCTTTTAACTAAGCTTTCTTTTGAGATGTTAAACCCACCTGGACGATTAGACTTGCCTACACTTGAGATGGGGCTGGCTGTTTTAAATAAAAAGTAAAACATTTGGCTTGTCAGAAGGTGAGTGGAGAAGCAGCAGAGGGGCAGCAATGCTAAGCAGAGAAAACACATGTGAAAAAACGCACATGGCAGACAGGGCCATGGAATAAAATCAAGCTGACTCCATTGAAACTTTGACTGCTTGTGAATTATTTCTCCCCCATTATCCTGCATCTTCAGACCCGTCAGCCCAAGGGGCTAGAGGCGCCATGCAGGGGAGGACTCACCCAACATGTGAATCATTATACTTTTAAATTTTTTTCTACATTAGACTATAATTATAGACATCTATTAAGAGCAGTTAATTGGGAACCTGCTCATCTTTAGATTATTTTAATGAATTTTATCCCAGACTAATATTAGCATTTTAGTAAGATATTGTCAATGATTTTCTATCTTGATAAAGCAACAGCATTGGATTGGCTTTCACTGTTTCCTTCAAATGGTAAATCAGTTTTATAAGTGGTATGTTTAATATAGTTTCATAGAAAAGCAGATATGTGTTATTTGACCACCTGCTATAAACATTAATTTTAATCAATCACATATATCTTTGCCAATATAGTTTATCAGTGATAAAATATTTGAATATTTTGAAATAAATTTTATGAAAAAATTAAGCAGCCATCTGGAATTATAACATAGCTTTTCTCTTAATATGTTCTTGTTAGTGTAATTCAAAATGTCTTATATATAAAAATAAAAATATATGCACATTTTGTCTTTGGTTATAATGATATCTGTGAGCATATTTTATCCTGAGTAATATATAACATTTTACCACATAACAGCTACTCAAAAAAATTAACCCTAAGTAGAAAGCTATTAGAGCTCCAATGTTATTAATTTGTGTATTTAGATAATGAATCAATATACTCTAAGGTCTCAGTGATTATAATCCAATTTCTGTATTTTTTTAGTCAATGTACAATTATAGAAAAAATAATATTGCTATAAAGTAACAAGCAAAAGTCAATGGTCTCAGTGATTATAATCCAATTTCTGTATTTTTTTTAGTCAATGTACAATTATAGAAAAAATAATATTGCTATAACGTAACAAGCAAAAGTCAATGGCCTTCTGTACAAATAATGATAGGGAAGAAATAGATGTTAAAAATACCATTTATGGGGCCAGCGAGGTGGCACTAGAGGTAAGGTTTCTGCCTTGCAAGCACTAGCCAAGGAAAGATCACAACCGAGGTTTGATCCCCCCCCCCCCCCCGGCGTCCCATATGGTTCCCCCAAGCCAGGGGCAATTTCTGAATGCTTAGCCAGGAGTAACCCCTGAGCATCAAACGGTTGTGGTCTGAAAAACCAAAAAAAAAAAAAAAAACAACAAAACCATTTACAATAGCACCACAGAAATTCAAATATCTAGGAGTAAACTAAAAATGTAAAGGACCTATGAAAAACACCACTTTAAGAAATAAAAGAGAATACTTATCTGGCAGGGGAGATACCATGATCATGAAGGTGGTTTCCCAAGGGCGAGGTTCATCCATTGCACTCTGGATGTGCTGACCCCTACGATTTCCCCAAATGTGGGAAACTAGACTGCATAATTTGTGGTAGTGTGGGACTGTGTTTGTGCTCGCCCCTTAAAAAAAAAAAAAAAAGAGAAATGGAAATGGAGAAAAGGAAATGAAGACATAAAGCCTGTTCATAATTGGGAAGATTAACATCACTAAAATGGAAATACTCCCAAAAGTATTGTAGAGATTTAATGCAATTCCTCTAAGGATACCAAAGACATTTTTTAAAGTAGTGGATCAAACACTCCTAAAGTTCATTTGGAACAATACAGCCACAAATAACTAAAGAAACTCTTAGGAAAAAAAGATGGGAGGCATCATTTTTCTGAACCTTAAATTGTATTACAAAGCTATAGTCATTAAAACAGCATGTATTAGAATAAAGATAGACCCACAACTCAATGGAATAAACTTGAATATTCAAAGAATGACCCCTCCCAAACATACAAACTACTAATCTTTAATAAAGGGGCAAGAAACACGAAATGGAGCAAGGAAAGCCTCTTCGATATGTGGTATTGGGAAAATTGGTCAGCCACATGCTAAAAAGCAAACTCAGACATCTATCTAACACCAGGACCAAGGTTAAATCAATATGAATTAAACACCTTGATATAAGATCTAAAACTTTAGACTATTTAGAAGAAAATGTAGGCAAAACACTCCATGACATTGAGATTAAAGACATCTTCGGGGCCGGAGAGATAGCATGGAGGTAAGGCATTTGCCTTTCATGCAGGAGGTCATCGGTTCGAATCCCAGCGTCCCATAGAGTCCCCCGTGCCTGCCAGGAGCAATTTCTGAGCCTGGAGCCAGGAATAACCCCTGAGCACTGCCGGGTGGGATCCAAAAACCACACACACACACACACACACACACACACACACACACACACACACACACACACACACACACACACATCTTCAAGGAGGAAAAACCACTGTCCAAACAAGTGGAAACTGAGATAAACAAAAGGGAATACATTAAAATGAGATGTTTCTGCACTTCAAATAAAAACAGTGACGGGTACAAAGGTCACCCACAGAATAAGAGAAACTATACACCCATATATATCAGATAAGGGGCTAATATATAAGATATACAAGGTACTGATAGAACTTAACAAGAAAAAAGAAACTAACTTCATCAAAATTGGAAGGATAATAAACAATTTAATCAAAGAAGAAATACAGATGGCCAAGAGGCACATGGAAAAAAGCTCCACATCACTAGTCATTAGTGAGATGCAAATTAAAAAGAACAATGAGGTATCATTTCACACCACAGAGACTGGCACACATCATAAATAACAAGAACAACCAGTATTGGTGCAGGAGCAGGGAGAAAGGGACTCTCATTCACTTCTGGTGGGAATGTCGGCTAGTTCTACCTTTCTGGAAAACAATATAGACATTACTCAAAAGACTGAACATTGAGCTCTCATCAGATCTAAAAATACCACTCCTAGGGATATACCCTAAGAACACAAAAACACAATACAAAAATGCCCTCTGCACTTCTATAATCATTGTAGCATTGTGTACAATAGCCAGAATCTGGAAACAATTCAGATCCCCAACAACTAATGAGAAGCTAAATAAATCGTGCTTTATCTACATGATGGAATACTATGCATGTTAGGAAAAATGAAGTCATGAAATTTGTCTATACATGGATATACTTGGAAACTATCATGCTGAGTGAAATGACTCAGAGGGAGACAGATAAAAACAAAATAGTCTGAGTCATTTGTGGGATTTAAGAAAAATAAAAGACGATATTGTAGTAATACCCAGAGACAATAGAGATGAAGGTTGTATGGACCAGTCCATAATATGAAGCTTACCACAAAAAGTGGTGAGCACAGTTACAGAAATGACTTGCAGTAATAACTACCATGACTATGATAGTGAGAGAGAGAAATAGAATACCTGTCCCAAAGGTAGACAAGGGGTGGGGGAGGAGGGAAATAGGAAACACTGATGGTGAGAAAAAGTTACACTGGTGAAGGGTGGTGTACATTCGATGGCTGAAACCCAACTATAAACATTTTTGTAACCATTGTGCTTAAATAAATTGTTGTTAAAATAATTATAAATAATATTAAAAAACAAAAGTATCTGCTTTCTGATAGTTAGTTTTTAAATAATTTTTATTGTGATTAAAGTTCATTACACAAAATTATTTATGGTACATAGTGACAATGAATGAAGGACATTCCCACCACCAATGTTGTCCTCCCTCCACTCCTGTACCCAGCATGTCTCCCATATCTTCCTCCTTTGCCCCCCTACTCTCCCCCCCCCCCCGGCAGAATACTAGTGTAAGTGATCTCCACTTTGCAGCTTGTTGTAGGTTGGGTATCTATTCTGTTTGGTATTCCAGTCTGGTTATTTTTTATTTACACTACATGTTCATATGACTGGTCCTGGTGTCATCCTTTTCCCCTTCAATTTATGAGGCTAAATAATTCAAGTTATGCTATTCTGTTGGAGATAAAAAGGTTAAGGAAAGAGAAGAAAAAATTTGGTGTCAACTTCTAAAAAGAAAAAAAATCACCGAATAGTATCCACAAGAATGAAAAAGAAAGAAAAAAGTGGAAGAAAAAAGAGAAGGAAAGTCTGGAGTACAGGTGGGGGTGGGGTGGGATGGAGGGAGATTTGGGACATTGGTGGTGGGAATGTTGCACTGGTGAAGCGGGTGTTCTTTACATGACTGAAACCTAATCACAATCATTTATGTAATCAAGATGTTCAAATAAAGAAGAAAAAAAAGAGAAGGAAAATAATATCAAAAAACTAACCAAAACAAACAAACAAACAAACAAACAAAAAAACAACCAGAAAAAGTGCTGGAGTGGCAGGATTTGGTGTTACCCCACCTTTCTGATATTTATTTTGCATGCTGATTCTTTAACAATGTGACCTAATATAGAAAGCAGGTGAGGGGGGAGGAGGGAGTGAAGGAGCCATTGGTGGTGGGAATGTTGCACTAGTGAAGGGGGTGTTCTTTTTATGACTGAAACCCAACTACAAATATATTTGTAATCATGGTGTTTAAATAAAGATATTATTTAAAAATAAATTACTAGAAAATGTATTTGTATTGCATTTGAAAAATTACATTTCCCAGGCCCCCTTCTCCTCTCCAAATTTTCATAATAGAAACTTCTCAAATAATTCAGAAATGATGTATTTCAAGAATAGTATTGCAGAGAACTTGTGAAACAAAAACATGAGTAAATTAGTAATCAGGTAACCTCTCAATCAACTTATTTCAGGGATGTGGCTCATTTTATGTTTGTTTGTTTGTCTTGAACTTACTCTAGTTTAGTGAGTCATTCATACCGGTGCAAGAAAATGTAGAGATTGCTTTTCATGTTCTGTTTTATTCCTTTTATTAATTTTATTACTTACTTTAGCATATCACTTGTGAGAGTTTTTTCTTGATAACTAGTTTTCCTCTAGATAATAAAAACATTTCACTACTTTTATAGCTTATATTGTCATTTATTCAAAAACAGATATCAAGAAAGATCATATAAAATTAAAATATAATAGCTAAGCCTGGTCTCCCTTGGTTTTTTGTTTTTAAGCCAGAACAGGTCATCATTTTGAAGCCAGGGAAGAATCTTAGAAATGATGAGAAAGGAGATTATTGTCAAACACCCAGAACATCCTGTTTTTTGTGGGATGGAAGTAGAGAAATATGTGTCATTGCATTTTCCTGGTCATCAAAGAAAGGGTTTCAATCCTCGATTATGGAACTTTATGTTAGTTAATTTTCTTTTTGGTTTGTGTGCCCTTTATTGTATTTAAGTACTTTCATGATTTATTGATTGTTTTATGTCATAAAATTGTATTGAATAATGTCAGATCAATTTATCTATGCTGATTGATTTTATGCTGTTGTCCTTTCTGATAATGGGTAGACTTACATTTTACTATTTTTACCTGATAAAATACACTGGAATTCTATGACTATTTACCTACTTGTCCATGGTAGATAGTTTTATAAGAGTGTTTTTAATTCTTATTTATCTAATTTATGTATGGCTTTATATCAACATTATAGTAATAACAGGTTGTAGGTTATATTACTTAATTTATAGTATCTTATTTTACTCTGATAATTTAGTATTGTTGACCACATAAGAATTATTTCAACTATTTCCCCCCTTTTCACACTTTGAAAGTGTGTGAGAATTAATATACTTTCTAAAAGTTTCATTGAAATATCTATCAAATTTATCTGGTCCAGGATTTTTTATTGTTGTAAGCCTTTACGTTTCAGTCTATTCTGTGAATCATGTGACTTGTTTTTATTTCTTCATGACAGTATCTAGTTATGTTGTATTATTATTGAATTTATTCATAAATAGACATTCATTTTATTGGCTTATACTTAGTGGTAGCTAATCCTGTCCTTCACTATTTTGTTTTTTTATTTTAAATCTTAAATTAAATATTTTCTGTCAAAAAGTATAAAAGTAAAGAATATACTTAAAGATAATTTAATTCTGTGGCTAAAGATATAGTACAGTGCACAGGGGCTTGCCTAGTATGCAGCAGCAGAACTGGATTCAATCACAACACCCTGTATGAACCAAGGTACAACCAGGAATGATCCCTTAGTGTGGAGTCAGGAGTAAGCTCTGAGCACTGCTGAATATGCTTCAAATAAAAATAGTTAATTTAATGTAGTATTTTTTACTGAAAAGTGAAGATATCATTGACCTGGGAATGTAGGAAATCATTATGAACATTATTAATGCTATAGAAAATAATATTATTCTTATTCTTCTATTCACAGCATTCAAGTTCCTTGATGTATGGGTTATAAAACAGGAGATTCATGTTTCTTGGTTTGTTTTATCCATGTCAAAATTATTTGACGATTTTGACTTGATTTGACAAGGTCAATCAAAACAATGAAATATGGCTCTCTAGTCTAATTATCCTTTCAATTCTTCGATGTTTTGTAATAGTAAGTATATTAATTGTTTACTGCATGGATTTTAAGAGTTCTTAGCTGCCCTTCTAGAATTTAAAACATTGTTCACCTTAGTAAATATGTAAAGGGATAGTTAGATTAAATTTTGAGAAAAGCAATTTATTTCCTTATTTAATGCAAGACTAGTACTAATGATTCTTGCAACAATTGTCATAAAGATGATTCATATTTTTTCTATGTGGCTTTATAAATGCATCATCTAGCATAAGATAGAAGATTCTAGTTTAATTGCTAACATTTATCTTTTTGGGTCTTATTTCCCCCCTAGAGTAACATTTGTAGAAATGATAAAAAATAAATCATTACTTAAAAGATTGGGCTTTAAAATGGAATTCAAGGTTATTAGATACAAGTGTTTATGAATGGTGGGGGTTCATATATTTTCCTTGCTCCTATATTTTTGCTTTGTTTGGCCACATTTATAATTAAGAAGTTAATTGTCATAATGTATTTGGTAGGTCAAAGTTTAGATTAAAAGTATGAGTGTTAGAAAGTTATTTTAAGATTATTCTTTTAAACTGCATTAGGTGAGTAACCCTTTCTGTGCTATACTCCCTTTCTTATCCAGTCTTCTTCAACCTCTATTACTTTCTTCTCATTCCTTTTCTTTCCAGGAATATGTATTGTTATCTTATCAAGTATAAAATGAAATGTAATGTAATGCTAAATATGTTGCCATATAAACAAATGCAGATACTTGGAATAAAATGTTAGGAAGGGCCAAGGATAGCTGCCTACTTTGCAGGCATGAAATAGTAAGTTCTCTTCTTTGTATTGACCCACATATAGAGCAATATCCCCAGTGCCATAATAAAATGTGCCATCTTGGTGCACAAGCAGGAGAGTGTCAGCACAACTAAATTTGTAGCACCATATTTAGTGTGGAACCCCAGTGAATATTAATGTGTACACACTGCAACAGAAATGTATATGCATGGCAGTCAAGTGTGAGACCCCTCAACAACAAAGGAAAGGGGGATTAAAAAGATAAAGATAATAATTGTAAGATTAGTTTTAATCAATATATGAAAGAAGAAAGAGCCAAACTTTGGGAGAAGAATATCATGAGTGGGCAGTGAATATATTATCAGGGCAAAATGAACTATTTTGGAATAAATCAAACATCCATTTAGGTAGTCAGGAGTCATGCAGGCATTGGAATTGTCTATCAAACAGTTGTATTTCATCTCACAGAAAGATTTTATTAGAGCTGACTTTTGTTTGGCATTTTTAACAGAATTTTTGGAAGGAAAAGTGCCTGTTGCTGAAAGAGAGCAGAAAAGTAAGGAGATAGAGGAGCTACAAGAGTTTAGGTCAGTGACAGGCCAGATTCATTAAAAAAAAAAAAAAAAAAGAAAGAAACCAAGTTTTTCAGTGGATATCAGTGAGTTTTACTGTTCCAGAGCAGAGCTGACCAAACAGCAAAGTCTTTGCCAAGAAAATTCATTTAAATAGGTTGGCTAGCTGTGTTTTTTTAACCCATTTGTTGTTTGTTCCCTTAAACATAGACATAATAGAATAAAAAATTACCTCTGAGATAATCTCTGGGAACATAGAGATTAAGGCAAGCATTTTAGAGCCAAACTGTAATCTCAACTTCACTGCTTACTATGAAACTTTGGTAAAATTATTTATTTATTCGGTGCCTCAGTATACTTATTTTTTTTTTTAAACCTGTAGTATGTAACTCATAGAATTGCAATGAGAATAAATTCAGAGAATTCTAGAGTATTACCTGAATAACAGCAAATTTGTTGAGCAAACACTGGAGAGTTAGTATAGTGAGTAGGATAATTGCCTTGTGCACAGATGACCCAGGTTTGATCCCCAGCATCCCATATGTTACCTGAACACCATTAGGATTAATTTCTGAGTGCAAAGTTAAGAGTAACCTCATGGGCACTACTGGGTGTGGCCCCCAAAGAAAGAAAAAAAAGGACCCTAGAAAATTAAGTAAAAACTTTATAAATGAATAGATTACAACAAAAAGTTAAATACAACTATTAGAGAGAGAGAAAAAAAAAAGAAAGTGTGAATTGACTAGACTGCTGCTAGGGGTGTAAAGAAAGGAGTGGATTCAGAATTTATTTTCTTTAGTTTACAAGGTCACTTCAATTTTTTGCCCAGAAATGCTAAATTAATCTAGATGTATTGTGAGCTCAGTTACATAAATATTAAAATAATTTTAGACTTTAAATTCTTTTCGCTTCATTATTTTTTTTGGGGGGGGATGGTAGAGACTAGGTGGAGCAACACCTCACAGTGTACCAGTGTTACTCTTGGCTATGCTCTTAGAGATCATTTATTGTGGGACTCAAGGTACCAATTTGGATGCTGGGAACCGAACCCAGTTTGGATGTGTGTAAAGAAAGAACCCTAGCTATTTCACTATCAGTTGGACCCCAGATTTCAGATTATTGCTTGAACGAATACATTTTGAGCTTCCATACTTAGATTTGAACTCACAGGATTTGGACCAAGTTTCTCTTTCCAGGAATTTAATAATCTTCAGCTCTAGAAATCTTGAGTTCACATATTTTACAGACTGAACAAACAGGACAAACACAAAAATGAAAATTATTTAAAGCAGATTAATACATGATTCTACATTCTCTGACTCATTAAAATAGCTGGCTTTGGTGATTTGCCCCCCCCCTTTTTTTTTTCAGAGGCCAATAAGTAACTGGGCTTCTTTTTTTTTTTTTTTTTTTTTAAGTCTTTTTACAATGAGTCTATGATTTCTCCACTTTAAAAGTCCCAATATTATAGCTTTGGTGAAAGTTTTTGTCTTGTATGCTTGAGTACCTGGGCTGATATCCAGCACCCAAATCAACTAAACAAAATAAAATTGTCTTGTTAAAACTTGATTCTTGTTTTCCAATTTTTGCGGGATGTGTTCTTACTGGATGACAAAAGTGCTAATTTCTCTTTATGCTACAATGTTTTGTCTATAGGGAGCAAAGGATTATTCTTTGCTGTGTATTTTTAAAGGTTTGTCCAAACAATTTTGTATTCCAGAGTCACATATTGCTCTTGGGTTTATTCCCCTTACATTTCTCCCAAGTGGATCATTTATACTTTTATCAAAATGATGAATGGTTCTTTGTATATTCTAAATGTATTTATTTCCTCTGGAGACTCTGAGCAAAACAAGTACATCCTTGCAGAAGAATCTAATATGGTTACCTTTTCCTTTGAAATTGGCTTTATCTTTGATTCAAAGAATTCTCTACAAATTGAATGCTGTATATTAAAAAGCTACAATATTTCATATTTTTAATAGAAAAGATAAGATTTTACAAACAGGTTAGAATAGAGAAGGGATTGTGGTTGCTTCTGAAGAGGTGTATATTATAACAAAATAAATAAATTATAACAAAATAAATCCATTTAGAGATTTTACAAAACATTTTCTCTGAATCTTACCAGAAAAATTCAAAGACAAAATTATATTTCTATTTAATAAATGCCTCTTTTCTCTTTTTTCCTACTCTCCACCTCTTTTCCTTCCCTACTTCTCATTTCTGTACTTTGCACAGGAGGATTGGTATCCATTTTTTTCTACTACTCCTGCCTACTTATGTGATAGGGGAGTGTGTGTATAAGAGAGAAGAATAAAAATTGAAGCTATGCATGAACAAAGGTAACATATTTTCTAGATAATTGCTTATTATTTTATTATTGAAGCATTATCAAACTTATAATTAAGTATTTAAGAATGTCTCTGCTAGAATGAAACTAAAGTTGGCCACATAGTTAAGGATTGACCTCTTGTATTATTTCCCAAGCCTTCAAAGCATAGTTTTGAACACAAGCATAAAAATTGTGCAATAGGTTATATACATATTAAATATATACTAATTGATTTTAGTCCTTTAGAAACTATTTATAAATTTTCTCCACTATCCTAATATTTTTATTAATTTTGGGTCACATCTGATTGTATTCAAAGTTTATCTCAGACTTTGTGTTCAGGGACCATTTGTGCTGAGTATTAAACTGGAGTTGGCTGCATGCAAATTAGGGACCTTACACCCAAACTGGCCTCCAAACTGCTAATTATTTAAAACTATATTATTTAATTTTATTTTTTGGCAAGGACAGGACATACCTGGCAGTACTTAGGGCTTACTCCTGGCTCTATGATCAGCATTAGTCTTAGCAGTACTCAGTTACCATATGGGGTACCAGGCATCAAAAAATATATAGAGCCATAAAAGGCATAATATTATCACTCTGATCCTGCTACTCATTTTTATGTTAAAATTTTATATCTCAGGGCTGGAGTGATAGCACAGTTGGGCTTTTGCTGTGCAAGCCCCGGTTCCATCCCTGGCATCCCATATGGTCCCCTGAGTCTGCCAGGAGAGATTTATTTATTTATTTATCTATTTATTTATTTATTTATTTATCTATTTATTTATTTATTTATTATTTATTTATTTTTGGGGGCACCAGGAGTGATTTTTGAGCATAGAGCTAGGAGTAATCCCTGAGCACCTCCAGGTATGTTCCCCCCAAACCCCACAAAATAAAATAAAAATTTATATCCTTCCCCTCCCTTCTTGACTGTTTGTTGTACATTGACCAAGATCAAACATATACACTAATACACACACACATACCTAGTATATTGTTTATACATTTTCAATCAGGTGCTTTCTTGAAATTGAACATCAAGTGCAGTGTTTGTACTGTTAGCTGTGGTGCTTGCTGAGGAATGCACATTAGTTGTATCACACACATACTGTAGTGGTTTTCGAAGAATCTCTGTGGTGCTCACACATGCGACTAATTGGGGGATACTTCCTGGCTTTTGTACTTACACGTTCTTCACATTCTTAATCATTTGCAGTGTTTGCTAGAGGTTGCACCCTGTGTTGGTGTGTTGATCACATTTATCTCATTGCAGTGCAACTGGAAATCACTTGCAGTGCTGGGGAATCACAGAAAATAGAGTTCCCAAATCATATGAACACATGTGGCAGCACTAGAAATTTGAACATGTGACTTTATTCTTGCAAGACAGGCATTCTAAGCCACTGGGCTGAGCTATTCTTCAAGACCCCAAGCAGCAAGTTTTTAAAATAGTAATTAAGTCATTGTGATACTTATATGGTGTTGTATGTGTCTAAATGACAGGGTCTGCTCTTTCAAGATATTTTAGTTTAACTGAAGAGGAAAAAATGTAACAGATATAACCTACTTTGTGAGTGGCACAGTAAGTGCAATTTGACTTCGTAGGAGACTATAGGGCATACATGTGCTGATGTATGGTTCTCTGGAGAGAGGATTTATACATTCTACTGACTTCCTGTCAGACTTTAAAAGCATGATTGATTTCACTGTTTGGGAGCTATTGGGATAATGAGGTACACTCTTAGAGAAAGTAAGAACCACTTAGGACCCACCAATTGTAAAGTATGCCTTTGAATGGGATACATACAGAGCAAAGAAAGAGGACTCTGAGAGGTAACGAGTATGAATGGGGCACCAGAGCTATAGTAGAATGGAGGGAGTGCTTACACATGTCCTGCGTACAATCCCCGGTACTCCATATGGTCTTCTGAGCACTACCAGGAATAATCCCTGGGTACAGAGCTAAGAGTAAGTCCCCCAAAACACCAAATATAAAAAATAGACAAGAGTGCAAAAAGATGATGTGAGGTAGGAAAGTTAAAATGCCTTTGTTTAAAAGTCATTATATGAAAGCCATGTTGAAATAAAGCTGAACCTAAGAAGAAATTAATTGTAGAAGCTGGACTCCAATGAAGAATGTATTAGTAGAATGGAATTTTTAACTGTTTTTAAAGGTTGATAATTGTGGAAAGCAGATTTTGAAGTGAAAAAAAATAAATAGGAGTTAAAATTTTTTTTTTTCGTTTTTTTTTTTTTGGGGGGGGGGATGGGTTACAGCCACCAGGCAGTGCTCAGGAATTACTCCTAGCTCTACGCTCAGAAATCGCTCCTGGAAAGCTCAGGGGACCATATGGGATGCTGAGATTTAAACCACTGTCCTTCTGCATGCAAGGCAAATGTCCTACCTCCATGCTATCTCTCTGGCCCCATTAAGATTTTTTTTAATATAATAGTCACTATTTTTAGGGACTTAAAATACATCAGTGAACAAAGTAAAGCTACTACTCAGGTTATTATGTCCTAGGGGAAAATACAAAATTCCATGTGAATCAGACCATTATGTCAACACAATGTTGGTAATAAAAGAACAAATAGTTGAAAAGTAGTGGTTACTTCTAGATTAGAATATCAAAATAGCAAGGAAGAAATTTGCTTACTTTAATTTTTGAGGGGGATGTTTGGGCCACATCCAAAAGTGCTCAGGAGTTACTCCTGGCTCTATGCTCAGAAATCGCTTCTGGCAGACTTGGGAGACCATATGGGATATTGGGGATTGAACCTGGGTTGGTCTCAGGTTGCCTACATGCAAGACAAACACCCTACATGCTGTGCTATTGTGCTGGACCCATGTTTGTTTGTTTGTTCTGTAATTTGGAAGAGCTAATATTGTTATTAATATTTGATATGGTTTATAGATTACATTATTCATCTGTTTTTATGATACTTTTACTTACCCTCCATCTATTTGTATTTACTACAATGATGGCAAAAAAGGAAAAAGAAAAAATAAACAGGCTATGAAATGCTTTGGGATAGTGAGATAAAGTCATTAAATGAAAAATATATTTGCCCCAAGAGTATTTCTGCCAATGAGGGAGATTAGCTATAATCTTATTAAAGCACTGAGAAAGTATTGAAGTACGGTACTATAATTCACACAGGACACCAGTCCTATAATGTATTAGACATTTTCTTAGGTTGATATACTTGTAATTCAACATTTATTTTTGGTAAGCATTTAATAATTACATTCTATGTACAAGGTAATATAAAAGGCAATACAATTTAAAGAAATAAAAACAAGAATCATTCAAAAAACAAAAGTAGAGAAAAACTTAGTTAAAAGAGCTTAGACAAAGAGTGTCTAATTTAGCTTGCAGCTTCTGACTGAGATTGCTTCCAAGGAGCAATTTTCAAGGTAAATCCCACAGGCATACAGGTAGGAAAAGGGCATTTTAGACAGAGGAAGCTGTTTAGGCAAAAACACTGAAGATACCTCGGTAAAGAATGCTAATGAAATTGCACACTGTATTGTAGAAGGAGTTATTAAAAAGCATTATTTGGAGTGTAGAAAGGCCAGCTCATGAAATGCAACACACAAGCATGGATTAGAACATTCTGAATGTATGTGTCCCTCTAATGTTAGAAGAAATACTGTTCTCATTATGACTGAATCACAATATGTCAAGAAATAATGCAAAATCTGCTAAGATTTCAGAAATAAGATTGGGTACTAGTGAAATAATCATTTGTGTAGGATCAATATAGATAAATTTAGAGGGAAGGAGATCTAGACCATAAATAAATACAGAAGCTTTGTTGACATAAAAGATTGTTAACATGACACGATGACATTTACCTAGTCATATGGGAGAAAAAGTCAAAATATAGTAGCACTGATTTACAAAATTATTCTGTAAATATTTATTAGCTGCCTCTAGCATCACGGTTGGAGTCTTCACTGGAGAGTTGATAAGACACTACAAATGTAACAATCTTTGAGTCATAAGAATTAAAGTAATAGAATCTGCTGAGTGATTTCGTGGCTATTTCTTGCCCCTGGGGTACCTTGAGTGAATTATATGGCCCATCTTGCAAGATTAGGAAGGTTAATGAACAATTGCATTTCTTAATGTGCATGTAAGTGCTTCTTCGTGAACTGGATGTTAGCCTATTTATAAAACATGCCACAAAGTGGTCTAGTGGGAACTCTTAAGGCTGATGCTACTAACTTGGGGTTGTGGGGAAAATGTATTTGAAGTGCATAATAAAAATAAGAGAACTAAGAATTCACGAGGAAAACAAAAACATGGCATTAATAACCAGGACAGACAGTGTTGGTTGGTGGTCCCTACAAACGTTCACTGATTTTGTTCATGCTCTTTGCAGAGCCATTGAGCATCAGAAGAGTTTGGCTTCTTCAACAGCTCCAGGGGTGAAGCTTGATTAGTCCAAGCCAATTATGGTAATTCCATAACCCTGCCAAGTGATTCATCCTGGCAAGGACATGTGACAGAATTTTGGCATGTAAGATGTGAAAGGAAATCAGTTGCACAGCTTCTGCTACTTTTTTTTTAAATTCTTTTGTTTGCTTTTGGGTCATACACAGCAATGGATGCTTGGGTTTATTCCCGTTTATGTTCTAGAGTTCACTTCTTTGGGTACTTGAGGAACCATATGAAGTATTGTGGTGGGCCATATGTAAGGCAGGCACTTTAATTTCTCTGGCCGTATTACTGTTCTTATTTAAGAATAGTTGAAAGAGATCTTTCTCCATTTTGACCTTTGGGTATTGTTGATAGGATATAATTATATTGTCATAATGTAATGATAAACTTGAAGATATTTGGCTATATTCTGATTGATGAGGGTAATGTGGAAGAGAGAGAAGAAACCTACGTTCTTTGTGGTATATGTATAGCCTATATATGTATATGTATAGCCTAATAATCAATTCTGCCCTACTATAGCTCCAAAATTTTAAATGAAAAACATTATGCCCGAACTAAATTAAAGTCAGTTCTGTTTTAAAGGCTTTTCTTTTTCTTTTTTTTATACATTTTATTAAACACCGTGGATACAAAGTTGTTCACAATAAGATATTTTTCTCCACAGAAAAAGGTGTTCACGACTGAGTTACAGTCACACAAAGTACATAACCTTCACCAGTGTGTTTTTTCAGCTACCAATGTCAATGGTTTCCCTTTCACTCTCTTCTGACTTTTCTTTTTCTTTCATTAAAACATTTGCTAGAATGAAAACAATTTTCCTCTGTATTCTCTTGATCTTTATTATTTTGGGTGCCTGAAAATTAAGTTGTCAAAAGAGTAATGGGAGAACATGCATGTTTTTCAAAATATAATTACCATTGCATTATGATATTATAGAGGTTTTAGGTATGTATCAGTAAGGATCAATGTGCATTAGCTTTGTACTATTCATGCCATGTTTAAAAATTGATATCAATATGTTTATGCATATGTTGGACTTGGAATCAAAGAGCCAGTGAGATCTAATGTGTGTATATATTGTGGAACAATGACTAGACAGTAAGAACTCTTAGGCTTTTAAGAATAGTATATTATCAGAAGGCATAGAAATATAAAGCAGATAAGGGTTGTTGAGCAAGATTTACTATGCAGATCAATAGTTCCACTCTTTCTGAAGAGGGAAACACATGTACATGAAAATTTATGTTACCTTAAGTACATAAATACTTTCTTTAGGGAAAAGACTGAAATTCCTACCACCTTTTTATTTGGTACATCTTTAAGTTTCTTTAGCTCAAATAATTTCTTATGCCAAAATGATATATTTAGGTTTGTAAATTCTGACTCCTTTCGACATCCTACCTGATATAAAAGTTTGCTCTATTCTTGTGTACTCCCCCAATTCATATATGGGTCCTTCCTTCCCAACCCCAATCAAAACATTGTATTAAGAAGTGGATGTTTGGACAAGTAGTTGAGATTAGATAAGGTCATGAGTATGGAACTCTGTTGAGTGGGATTAGTGCCTTTTGGAGACCCTACTTCTAAATATTCTCCACTGTGAATGCAAATAATGACAAATTTGGAGTACACCACCCAGCAGGGGACCCTCACCAGAACTCAACCATACTGACATTCTTGTCTTGTACTCCAATTTTCCCAAAGTGTGAGATATAAATTTCTGGTTTTATAATCCATTTGTTTTAGTTGTTTTATTACAGACTCTCAAGCCAACTAAGTTATCTACTCTGTGATCCCAGGAGGCTTTTTTATTGTTGTTATTCCCAGAAATTTAATTCTAATCTTTTGTTTTGGTTTGTGGATAAATTTTATGCTTTCTAGAAACTAGTGCATTTTAGTAAAATGGTAGTTTTAATGTTATATAGAAAACTATTAAATGCATATATATAAATATAGACATATATATATATATATATATATATATATATAGAGAGAGAGAGAGAGAGAGATTTAGAGAGATAGCGACCATGGTGTTTAAATAAAGGTAAAATTAAAAAAAAAACAGAGAGGAAGTGGAGGAGAGAAAGCAACCAAGCACTATAAAGAAATGTGCTGATCATGACTATGGTGGCCTCTGCCTCTTTCAACAGCTCCCAAAGGCTCCTACAAAAAATCTGTTGCAGGGGCCTGAGCAACAGCACAGCAGGTAGGATATTTTCCTCGCATGCAGCTGAATGGGTTTGATCCCCAGCATCCCATATTGTCCCCTAAGCCTGCCAGGAGTAACTTCTGAGCACAGAGCCTGGAGTAACCCCTAAGCATTGCTGAATGTGGCCCACAAACCCACCCCAACCCCCCAAAAATAAATAAAAGTGATCTTTTATAAAAAACATCTGGGGCAGGTTAGCTCTTCCCCCTACCTTCCCCCCAGCTGCTCGTGGACGCCTAGGACCTCCAGCAGGTGAGCTCCGCCCCCTTCCTCCCTCCTGCCTGGAGCTGCTTTGGGGTCGCCCAAAACCCCACAGACCTGCAGGTGAGCCCCGCCCCCTTCCTCCAGACGGGAGCTGCGTTGGGGTCGCCCAGAACCTTGCAGACTGGCAGGTGAGTGCTGCCCTCCTCCTCCCTCCTTCTCAGAACCACAGCACACACGCACCTGAGCACTCTAAGCATGTCACCACTCCCCCCACCTACAGACTGGCAATACAGCTGAGCTAGGGTCTGCTCCCATCCCACGACCCTGTGTGCATGCCCCCTGTGTGCATGCCTCGCCACCTGGATACAGTGGGCACACTAAAGATAGCCTGCCCCCCTGAACCCTAAATTGGAGCTTGGACCCCAAGGGGCGGAGGGAAGTTGTCAGCCCTTCCTGACAACAATGGGAACTCCATTGACTCCTAGATAAGGGAGGAGCCGAGGGAGCTAGGCTCAACAGCGCCCTCATCCATTGTGGCCAGGAGTAGAACTGCACTGGCTGGTAGGTAGAGGGAGAGGTTAATTGAGGCTGCACTTTCACTTGGAAGAAGTGAGAGGGGCCAAACCTCATTGACCTCACCCAACTCAAAAGCGAGCTGAAATCTAAAGAAACTGCACTTCAAGCCAAACCAATAAATAAAAAGAAATATGAGTAAACTAAGGAAGACTTCAACACCTGTGGACCTGGAGAGAAATCCTAACAAATTCCCAAGCCCACCAAAATGAACAGACCCAACAGAGGAAGGATTACAAGAAACCATGAGAAAGGAAATGCAAGCCATGGTGAGAGATATGAGAGAGGGTCACTAGCCAGAGAGTACAACAAATCCATGGAGGAACAAATAAACCAAATTAAAGAAAACATTCTATAAGACATGAGAGAAATCATACAAAGAGAATGGAAGGAAATAAAAGACAAGGTAGAGCCACATGAGCAGAATTACACAGTTGGAGAAGCACATAGAAGAACTCGAAGGAAAACTGCAAGCAAAAAACAACCAAGGAGCCAACAAGGAAATAAAAGGCAAGGTACTAGAAGAAAAAGTCCAATATTTACTGAACAAAAACAAAAGAAATAATCTAAGAATTGTAGGTATACCAGATGGGGAGGAAATAGGGAAAGGAGAACAGTGGTCAGGGATGTAATAGCAGAAAACTTTCCCACCCTCTGGAAAGAAGCTTCAGTGCAAATCCAGGAAGTGAAGAGAGTTCCTAATAAAATAGACCCTAATAAACCAAAACCAAGACATATAGTAATCCAAATGGCCAAAAAACAATGAGAAAGATGAACTTTTTAAAGCAATAAGGGAGAAAAAACCTCAAGTACAAAGGAAGGGTATAAGAATCAAACCAGATCTCCCACTTGAAATAATCCAAGAAAGAAGACAGTGGAATGACATATTTAAATGCCTGAATGAAAGAAATTTCCAACCTAGGGTCCAATATCCAGCAAAACTCTCATTCATATGGGAGGGCAGACTAAAAACATTCTCAAACAAAAACGAACTTACATTATTTGCACAAACAAACCCCATCCTAAATGACTTACTCAGATACAAATTACACAATCCAAACCCCCGATTGTAACAACAACCATCCTACAAAACACAACTGCACAACAGTCCTCTCTCTCAATAATCTTCGTAAATGTTAACAGACTAAGCTCTTCCATTAAGAGACACACAGTAGAAAACTGGATTAGAAAACATAAACCAGACTTCTGCTGCCTGCAAGAAACACAACTACAACTAGAGAACAAGCACAGGCTTAGAATAAAAGGATGGAAATTAATTATTCAGGCTAATGGAAAACAAAAATGAGCAGGGACAGCCATTTTTATATCAGACCAAATTGCATTCAAACTCAAGAAACTGATCAGAGAAAGATGTTCACTACTTACTGATCAGGGGAACACTGGATCAAGAAGTACTAACCCTGGTCAATATTTATGCACCTAATGTACAGCCAGCAAAATATGTGAGGCAACTGCTTGCAAACCTAGACAAACACATGAAGGGAAACGTGATAACAGTGGGAGATCTCAATACCCCACTATCACCACTGGATAGATCTACCAAACAGAAAAACAGCAAAGAAATAAGAGCCCTAAATGAAAAATTAGAAGATCTAGGGCTAATAGACTTATGTAGGACCCTCTATCCTCAGAAAACAGAATACACATTCTTCTCAAGCCCACATGGAACATTCTCCAGAATAGACCATGTCTTAGGATACAAATCTAACCTATATAAGACCACAAATGTAAGACTAATTAGAAGCAACCTATCAGATCACTATGCAACAGAGGTCAAAATTGACTGCAAGAAGAAGCAATGGAGAAAAACTAATACCTGGAGATTAAACAACTGCTCAAAAACAGCTGGATCAAAGAGAAACTCAAGGAAGAAATAAAAAGATTCCTTGAGACAAATGATAACAAAGAGGCAACTTGTCAAAATTTGTGGGACACAGCAAAAGCAGTAATTAGGGGGAAACACATAACAATACAGGCCTATGTCAAGAAAGAGGAAAATGACAAAATCAATAGCTTAAAGGATCATCTCAAGGAATTGGAACAACAGCAGCAAAGAATACCAACCACAACCAGAAGGCAAGAAATAATTAAAACCAGAGCAGAAATAAAAAACATAGAAACTAAGAAAACAATACAAAAAATCAATGAGACCAGGAGTTGGTTTTTCAAAAAAATAAACAAGATTGATAAACCACTGGCAAAACTCACCAAAAAAAAAAGAGGGAAAACACCCAAATCAATAGGATCACAAAAGAAAGTGGAGAGATTACAAAAGAACCCCAAGAAATACAACATATCATGAGATCATATTATGAACAACTATACTCAGTCAGACTAGAGAACCCAGTAGAAATCGACATTTTCCTGGAAAAATACCAGTTTCAGAGACTGGAAAAGGAAGATCTAGAAAGCCTAAACAGACCAATCACTCCAGGGGAAATTGAAGATGTAATTAAGAAACTCCCTAAGAACAAAAGTCCAGGCCCAGCTGGATTTACAGGTGAATTCTAGCAAACATTCCAGGAAGATTTACTACCACTTTTCCATAGACTCTTCCAAACCATCAAAAAACAGGAATCCTCCCAACTCCTTTTATGAGGCTAATATCACACTCATCCCCAAAGATGGCAAAGACACCACCAAGAAAGAAAACTACAGACCATTCTCACTAATGAACATAGATGCAAAGATACTCAACAAAATCTTAGCAAACCGAATCCAGCACTTCATCAAAAAGATCATACACCATGACCAAGTGGATTTTATCCCAGGAATGCAAGGTTGGTTCAACATACGCAAATCAATCAACATCATACATCATATCAACAACAAGAATGACAAAAACCACATGATCATCTCAATTGATGCAGAGAAGGCACTTGACAAAATCCAACACCCTTTCATGTTTAAGACACTGCGCAAAATAGGGTTAGAAGGAACCTTCCTCAAGATAGTTACAGCTATCTATGAAAAGCCCTCAGCCAACATTATCCTTAATGGTGAAAAACTAGAAGCATTTCCACTAAGGTCAGGAACTAGGCAAGTCTGTCCACTCTCTCCACTCTTATTCAATATAACATTAGAAGTCCTAGCAATAGCAATCCGACAAGAGAAGGGAATCAAAGGAATCCAAATTGGAAAAGAGGAACTCAAACTAATCTCTTTTTGCAGACAATATGATGATATACATCAAAAACCCTAAAAAGTCCATAGTAAAACTCCTAGAAACAATTAACCAATACAGCAAAGTGGCTGGATACAAAGTTAATACACAAAAGACAGTAGCATTTCTCTATACAAATAACGAAGTTGAGGAGAGAGAAGGACTTATTTCAGGGAAACTTCAAAACACTTCAGAAAGAAATTGAATAGGATCTAAAGAAATGGAAGAACATCCCATGCTCATGGGTAGGTAGAATTAACATAGTCAAAGTGTCTATCCTACCCAAACTACTATACAGATTTAATGCAATCCCTATCCAAATTCACACATCATTCTTTAAAGAATTAGAACAATCAATCACAAAATTTATCTGGAACCACAAAAAACTTAGGATAGCTAGAGATATACTGAAAAACAAAAAGCTGGGTGGCATCTCTTTACCTAACCTAAAACTATACTATAAAGCCATAGTGATCAAAACAGCATGGTACTGGAACAAAGACAGGACCTCAGACCAGTGGGTCAGAACATAATTCCCAGACATAAACCCCCATATATACAGCCAACTAATATTTGACAAAAGAGCCAAGAACTTGAAATGGAACAAAGAAAGTCTCTTCAACAAATGGTGTTAGTACAACTGGAAAACCACATGTAAGAAATTGAAAATTGACCCATACCTCACTCCCTATACAAGAGTCAACTCAAAATGGATCAAAGACCTTGAAATCAGACCCAAATCAATAAAGTATATTGAGAATAAAATAGGCAGAACTCTCAAAGACCTATATATCAAATAGGTCTTTGAAATTGGAGCACCAATGGCAAAAACTGTAGCATCAAACATAAACAATTGGGACTGCATCAAACTAAAAAACTTCTGCATGGCAAAACAAAACAAAACAAAAAAAACCCTACATAACACAAGAAAACAGATAACTAACTGAATGGGAAAAAATCTTTGTACTCAACACGTCAGATAAAGGACTGATATCTAGAATATACAAAGCACTCAGAAAGCTGAGCCCCCCAAAACCAAATAAAGCCATAAAAAATGGGGAGATGAAATGAATAGACACTTCTCTGAGGAAGACATATGGATGGCCAACAAACACATGAAAACATGCTCACCTTCACTCATCTTCAGGGAAATCCAAATCAAGACAACAATGAGGTACCACCTTACACCAGTGAGAATGGCTCACATCAAAAATAATGGGAACAATCTCTGTTGGCAGGGATGCGGTATGTTAGGCACTCTCATCCACTGCTGGTGGGAATGCCCCCTAGTCCAACACCTATGGAGAACAGTCTTGAGAGTGCTCAAAGAACTCAGACTTGAGCTGCCATTTGACCCAGCAATTGCTATCCTAGGTATCTATCACCAAGTTGGAAGGACATTCATCCCAAAGTATGTGTGCACCCCACTATTTATCACAGCACTCAGTATAATAGCCAGGTCTTGGAACCAACCTTGATGCCCAACAACAGATGAATGGATCATTAAGATGTGGTATCTATACACAATGGAATATTACATGGCAATCAGAAATGATACAATCACAGTCTTTGCAGCAACTTGGATGGACGTAGAACATATTATGTTAAACGAAGTAAGCCAAAGATAAAGATGAAGACAAAAGATAAAGACAGAATGATAGCACTATTCTGAAACACCTAGAATATACACCTTATATACAACTAATACTCAACAATCAAATAACAGGGTTTAACAGGGTAGAAACTCCAAACACTGTAACAATCAACATATACCGGGGAGCATTGCCTAAAACACATGAAAGAGGAACAGCACAAACTCTTGACAACACATTATACCACAAAGAAACCAGCAACAGCAGAAACAGCAGCACAGAGAGAACAGGTAAGTAATCAGCTTTATACTACAAAGGCCTATAATAATCCCTTAGGGATATTATACAAGATCACAGGTAAAGAATACCATGGGAAATTACTGACCTCAATGGAAGCATCTCATAACAATATGTTTTAATGCCTTAATATTACTGTATTTAAAATAACCTCTCAGCTTTTCTGTCCACAGGTGTTCTTGGATACAAAGGGTGAACAAACTAAGATGGCGTCTTGGGGCTTAGGCACAGGAGATACCATACCCAGCTTGCATTACAAGAATATCCTGATAAAACTCTTTATCATACCCTTTATCTCTAGGTTATACCTTCTTTTAGGACTTGAAGCACGTGACCAGCCAGACCACCGAAGCAACAACTGTGACCTTCAGACTTATACTACAGGCTCTACTCATCAAACACATCCAAGCAAACTAGCATTCCCTTGCTCTTTTCTCTTCTTTCTCACTAATTTATTATTATTATTGTTATTTATTATTGTTTTATCTTTTATTTTCTCTTTTCTTTTCTCCTGCCCCTTCCATATACTTTCCTCTTCCCCCCCTCTGGAAATCTGACTATCCTTTCACCCCTCAATCCCATCCAGATTTCCCACCTTATTAAAACTCTTTACCCTCAGTTTTTAATCCATTAGGCATTAAGACTGACCTTCTACCCCAACGAACCAGTACCCAGCATCCAAGCGAAGGGACACCCAGTCAATCCACACCTCGTCCCCGGCAAGGAAAGGCAACCAACTTCCCTGCTGACTCATGCTGCGTGGCCCTTCTTACCAACTCCTCCTAACGTGGACTGTTATTTGAAACTGGACTTAGCTCTAAAAGGATCCCCAATGCAAGAACTCTTCCCAAGACCTCCCTGCCACAAATTGTTTGCCAATCTCAAGAAGGTCAGGGTGTGTGATAAAAGGGCACCTTAGAACCAACACACCACAAGAAAATCTCAAAAGACAATAGGGAAACCTACACTTCCATAATAAGTATAAGTCCTGTATTACACTACCTCTTTAACTGCTTTGCTCCAAATGTAAGGTAGTCTCTCACATCACTTTGTTCCTTTAATTACTTTTTTACATCATTTAAAAAATTTTTTTTCTTTTTATATATATATGTGAGCACATATATTTTTATTTATATTTTTTATCTTCTTTGGGGGTGTAACTGGTTTTTGTTTTCTTCTCTCTCTACCCCCAAGTGCACCAGCAATATAATGTAACGCCATTTCTCCCTGCAAAGGAAGATTAAAAAAGGGGGAAATCTTACGTATAAAAACGAGCTCCTATCTACTAGGGATAAGAACTCATACTTGTTTACAATACAGGGGCATCACCCACCTTGAAAATATGTCATGTGGACCCAACTTAGACCCCAGGTGATTAGACACCAACATCCAGCCTTGAATCCTGGATCCCAGACATAGAAATGATCCACTTATTCATAATAGCTACAGGAAACAAATCTCATCCGGGACATCCTTAATACTGCTCGGACACCAACAAGTGACAGCTCTAATATGATATCCTGCCAACGAGGAAATTGGGAACAACTTGACCTAAGAGCAGGTTATCCTACCTCACTAGCTAACGATAAGACAAAATCAGAAGACTTGTCACCCTTTGGTCTGTGCAAAAGCCAAGATCGTGATCTACAGATGACTGGCTGATAGGACGAGTACTGTTCAGTATGTATCCTGGGACCAATTAAAAAAAAAAAAAAGCCCTAGTCTAGGATTTTATCTATGACCTGCACAACAACCATGATCTCTAATTCCAGAGGTCTGACTGAGACAATAGCAACTGAATGGGTCTTCTGATAACATAATGAAAGAGGCTACCCCAGGCTCCATCCTAAGATCAGCGTAAAGACCAAGATCACCAACCACAGAAGATGGACTAAAATGACACTGAGGGAACAGAACTTCTAGAACCACAAAGAAGGACTTCATCATAAGTTCCACTCCTTTTCCTGTGCAAATACTGAGATCTCTAGATACAGAGATCTGACTTTATCACCCAAGAAGCTGCAGTCTTCCTTACACCACAAAAGCACCAAGGGCAGAGTAAATGAACCTGAAAGGAGTCTATACTTAATCCCATGACAATATACTTCAAGGGTAGAGAAACCCTGTGTCTCTTAGGCCAAGGGAATTCCTTTTCGAATGACCCCAAAATTTACTGTGCCTGTGCAGAAGGGGAAAAAAGGCAAAAAGCACAAAACATTTATTTTATTATAATTTTTTATATTTATTTATCTAGTTTTTGTCAATTTCTTTGTTTTGGTGTGGATATTGAAGCTGTTGTCTCTATTTTTATTTATTTTATTTTTTTCTTCTTTTCTCTTCTTCCTTTATGCACTCTGCCATGTTTTTCATCTCAAGACTATGACTGTAATCATACAACTATAATCATGTTTGTAATCACGGTGTTTATATAAAGATAAAAAAAAAGACTATGGCTTTTATGTGGTGCTTATCTTTATTGTTGGAGTGCTCACTGGATAATTTATTTAACACTTCTTTTTTGTACTCTTGTGGTGTTTCACCTTCTTTTTTCCCTTTTGTCTCTCAAACTGAGGATGAAAGCTTCTAGATGGACTCTGCCTTTTTCTGACGTTTTTGATTTTTAGCCCAGTTTATTACTTTTACTTTCTTCAAACAAAACCACATAACTTAAACTATCTAGTTTCTCCTCCCAATTAGAGACCAAACAGGTGTAGGATCACTAAGTAGTAAGCTGGGCACAGAGAGGACCACTCATACTAGCAGTCCCCAGTGGGGAGGGGTGAGGGAGGAGGTTATGGGAGGCAGGACGGGAACGGAGGTGGAGGGAGGACGATTCGGTGATGGGAATTCCCCTGATTTTATGTTAATATGTACCTAAAATATTATTGTCAACGATATGTAAGCCACTATGTTTAAAATAAAAATATATTATTAAATAAAAAAAATCTGATGCATTGTTAAAGTAAAACTAAGATTACAAATGAGCTGAAAAGTAAAGAACAAAGTATAAATATTTTCAAATAGTTGACAGGCAGGTTTTACACTGACAGTTGACAGGCAGGTTTTACACTTTAAAACTAAAGCCTTTTCTTAAGACTTTAATAGTATACAATTAAGATAGTTTTTTTTTTTATTGTTATTGATGTTAAGAGGAAAAACAGAAGGAACATATGCAAGTGATAAGAACTAGTGATAGATGGGAAGGTAGCTATTTTTCCAATATATAAAAATAAACACAGTTCCATATGGAAGATAAACTGTGGATGACCCCCAGTTGTCCCTTAAATAGACATAATATGAAAGACAAAGCTTAGATCTCAATTAATAAAGCCCAGGAGCATGAAAGTTTAGAAATTTGAATCATATGATCAATAAAATATCTCTTTATATCACTATTGATACCATTTATGTAAGGATCTGAATGACATTTAAGAACTCTTGGTTATATAAAATTGAATTTCAGTGAAACTTAGGCTATTATTTTGCGAAGTATCTGACTTAGCATTTTTTCTTTAGAAAGGTATCATTTTAATTAGCTTATTTGAAGGTTGAGTGGATAGCTTTATCCTTTCAAAGTAGTGATTTTTTCCCCCACAGAATTCAGTTCTTTGTCATATATTACTGACCTTTAAAATGTCTCCGATTTACTTTTGTTTTCCCATCTTAAGTTGGGGGAGCTTTAGTCCCGACTGAACAGCAAAAGCTGAAAATGTCACTTTTCCCTTTGAGGTGTAGAGTAAATCCTCAGTTTTCTAGTTTTGCGAGTCCAACTTTACTTTGTACAGAACCTTAAGTCACAATTTCTTCTCATTGGCATTTCTCAAACTCAAGTCTAAGGGCTTGGTACCCATGTAAACACAGAAGCATAACTTGCAAGAAAATTTCATCTATTTTAGGGAAATCAGTATCCAACTGAGAGCAATTACTGGAAAATTAATATGTTAGCAAGAAATGCCAGAGTTCAAAGTGTAAGCTAGACTGTTTACTTTTTACTTCACTTTCTCTGTGAGATGGCTTAAGAAGGACCCCCCCCCCCATTTTTTTTTATTAATAGGGCTATCCACGGAAATGTTTAGCAAACAGAAGCCCACTCCCAGCAGAACTACAGCACTGATAGTTCTATGTACTGGTAATGGTGCTTTTGGATCTATCAGGGTTTGCACCTGGTAATTCCTTGAACATGTAAGTACTACTTTGTGCTTCAAGACCCCACAGGGTTGCCCTCTTTTTTGGAGATGGGTGGATGGTTGGCTTTGGGGGTCATAACAGAGTGCTCAGGGGTTATAATAGTCTGTTTAAGAATCTCTTCTGTTGGTGCTAAGGAACACTATTTGTGAATCTGAGAATAGAATCTAGGTAGCTCAGATGCAAATACTGTAAGCCCTATATTACTAATATGGTCCCTAGTCACATTTTTGTTTTGTTTTGGAGCACATCTGGCATTCTCAGGAGTTACCTTTGATTTTGCTCAGAAATTACACTTGGTATGCTTGGGGGGGACCATATCAGATGCTGGAGAACAACCCAGGCTGGCCACTTGCAAGGCAAATGCTCTACTCACTGTCTTATTAATCTGGCCTTCCCAATTACTTCTTATTTTTATTTAATTACTCTAATCACTATGCTTACCAAGTTGTTCATGGTTGAATTTTAGTCATAGAATGTACCATCCCTTATGGGAGGCAGGATGGGAGCAGTTGTGGGAGGACAATTCGGTGGTGGGAATTCCCCTGATTCAATGTAAATATGTACCTGGAATATTACTGTGAACGATATGCAAGTCACTATAATTAAAATAAAATTATATTAAAAAATGTACACCATCCTTCACCAGTGCATGTTTCCTGCCACCAATGTCCCCAGCTGCCTTCCCACCCACCCTCCCCCACCTGCCTCTGGGGCAGGTTTTTTACTTCTCTGTCTCTCTCTCACTTTTCTTTTTTGACATTGTGGTTTGCACTATTACTAATGAAGGGGTACCATGCATATCAATATATCTCCTATCAGCACTCAATTTTTGTCCAGAGTGATCAATTCCAACTACTGCTATCATAGTGGACTGTTCACTACACTATATCCTAATTGCATTCTCCCCTCTTTGTGGAAAGCTTCCTACCATGGACTACCAGTCAGTTTTTTTCTTTCTTTTTTTTTTTGTGTGTGTGTTTTTTGGGTCACACCCGGCAGTGCTCAGGGGTTATTTCTGGCTCCAGGCTCAGAAATTGCTCCTGGCAGGCACAGGGGACCATATGGGGCGCCGGGATTCGAACCAATGACCTCCTGCATGAAAGGCAAATGCCTTACCTCCATGCTATCTCTCCGGCCCCATTTCTGTAGTTTTTTTTTTATCTTTTTTTTTATTGAGACCAATGTGAATTACTATTCTTTCACAGTTATAATTTAAGGTACATAGTGACAGTGAATTAGGGCAGTTCCCATCACCAGTGTTCACCTTCCTCTGCCCCTGTTCCCAGCATGCTTTCCATACCTCCACCCTTAGCCCCCAGGACTGCTAGTTTAACAGGTCCCTTTTGTATATAGCTTGTTGTAGTTTGGGTCTCTTGATTCTATTGTCATTGACTTTGGGTTGGATATTTAAGGCTGATCATTTTTTATTTTGACTCAATATTTGTGAGACTGCTTGCTCTTGGTAACTTACACATTTTCCCTCCCTCGATTTATGAGGCAGAACAAGTTGATTCATGTTCTATGGTTCTATTGAAAAAAAAAATTAAAAGTGGGGATGATTCTCTGTGTAGAAGCAATGAATTTAAATTTAAAAGAAGAAAGAGTAGGGCCGGAGTGGTAGCACAGCAGTAGGGCATCTGCTTGCAAGCGGCCCACCCAGGGCGGTGTGGGTTTGAACCCTGGCATCCCACATGGTCCTCTGAGCCAAGAGTGACCTCTGAGCACAGAGCCAGGAGCAGCCCCTGAGTGCCACTGGGTGTGGCCCAACCCGTCCCCAACCCAATAAAATAAAATTAAAAAATGGGTAATTGAACATTGACATCTGCCTGTCCTTTAATCACTAAGAAAGACTTTTGATTTTTTTTTTTTTTTTTGGTGTTTAGGCCACACGGTAACGCTCAGGAGTTATTCCTGGGCTATGCACTCAGAAATCGCTCCTGGCTTGGGGAACTATATAGGACACTGGAGGATCAAACAACGGTCCGTCTAGGTTAGCATGTGCAAGGCAGACTCCCTACCACTTGTACCACCTCTCTGGCCTCAACTTTTTGATTTTTCAATTTTATGCATATTCTTTTTTTTCTACTGCCCAATTTGGACTCCTTACCAAGTTGAAATTTTGGGCTGTTTAAAGATACTTTCCAAGATACATAAGGTTGTCATCAAAGTTATAAAAACATACATACATCAGTTGAATGTCGTTTCCAAAATATAGAACATCATTTTGCATAAGGAAAGCTTTATGCTTCTTTATAAAAACAGCACTTCAAATTCATGAACCTTTCCACGATGCTTAAAGATGGATTTTCTCTGTGCCAGGTACTTTGTGAAAGATTTGCAAGCACAGGCTGGGGACTGGAAATGAGGAGGAGAAAAAGAACAGCAGCAAACATAATAGAATATACATTTAGAACTTTTCAATTCATATCACCTGGCAGCATACCTATTTAAACAGGAAAAATTAATATATAGACATGCACACACACACACACACACACACACACACACACACACACATATATATACACCTTTAAGAATGGTCTAAATAATTCAGTTTATTTTCCTCCTTTTCTCACTGCAAAAATTTCTGCAGTTGATATTTTTTTTTAACTCCACATGCTTATTTTTCAACATCTTTCACTTGATACAATCCTGTCTGTTTTCTCTTTTCATGACAGCTTTTCTTTTCAGGGAAAACTGGAAGAATGTAGAATAAAAAAACACATTATGTTGTGTTCTTTGTTCTTTTTCATATTTTTTTCTCTTTTACACTATACTTTTAAAAGAGAAAAGATAAGAAAAGAAACCAAACATATACAAAAGCTTTGTCTGTGCTCTTACCTCTTTATATATTTCTTGTTTCCCTTTTATTTTTTGCTTTTCCTGTCTTATTTTCTCTAAAGTAAAATTTTCTATAGGAACTTAGCTCTAAGGGCTAGAGTACATTATATGCACCCAGGAGCTTCAGGTTCACTCTTTGGCAAGGCTTTATCTGCTGAGAACTACAGTGAATGACCACTGAATTTTTTCTCTTCACTTCTATCATTTTATTTTTCATTTTTCTTCTTTTTTCTTCCTTTCTTCCTTTCTCTCTTTCTCTCTTTCTCTCTTTCTCTCTCTCTTTCTCTCTTTCTCTCTTTCTTTCTTTCTTTCTTTCTTTCTTTCTTTCTTTCTTTCTTTCTTTCTTTCTTTCTTTCTTTCTTTCTTTCTTTCTTTCTTTCTTTCTTTCTTTCTTTCTTTCTTTCTTTCTTTCTTTCTTCCTTTCTTCCTTCCTTCCTTCCTTCCTTCCTTCCTTCCTTCCTTCCTTCCTTCCTTCCTTCCTTCTTTCTTTCTTTCTTTCTTTCTTTCTTTCTTTCTTTCTTTCTTTCTTTCTTTCTTTCTTTCTTTCTTTCTTTCTTTCTTTCTTTCTTTCTTTCTTTCTTTCTTTCTTTCTTTCTTTCTTTCTTTCTTTCTTTCTTCCTTCCTTCCTTCCTTCCTTCCTTCCTTTCTTTCCTTCCTTCCTTCCTTCCTTCCTTCCTTCCTTCCTTCCTTCCTTCCTTCCTTCCTTCCTTCCTTCCTTCCTTCCTTTCCTTCCTTTCCTTCCTTTCCTTCCTTCCTTCCTTCCTTCCTTCCTTCCTTCCTTCCTTCCTTCCTTCCTTCCTTCCTTCCTTCCTTCCTTCCTTCCTTCCTTCCTTCCTTCCTTCCTTCCTTCCTTCCTTCCTTCCTTCCTTCCTTCCTTCCTCCCTCCCTTCCTTCCTTCCTTCCTTTCTTCCTTCCTTCCTGCCTTCCCTTTTTCTTTTGGTTTGGAGTCTCACCTGGCGATGCTCAAGACTTACTATTAGATCTATGCTCTGTGATCATTCCTGGCAGCCTTGTGGGATCCTATAGGGTGCCAGAGATCAAACCCAGGTCAGCAGTCCTACGCACTCTACTAGTCCAGTCCTATCAACCATTCAATTTTGTACCTGGCTTAATGTAATTTCAGTACAAACAATTAAGTTAAACATCACCATTAACAAAGCTTGCACAAAACAATAATAAAGCGTAAAAACTTGTACTTCTCAACTAAAAGTACTTTTCTTGTAATTGATGTGTAAGTGCCCTGAAACTATAGATGGAGACTTATTTCAAAAATATTGTGACTAATGATAATTTTTAATAGGGCATGGAATCTGTCTGTGACTTCTTCATTTTGTGAACACATTGGAAGACAAATTACTCAGGTCCACTGGAAAAAAGCAATATAAAAATATAGCAAGTTTCAGCATTTGGATTTCAAACGAGCACTTAGTTTATTTTTTAAAGATAATAATATTGATTAAGATTTTATATTTCTAAAATATTAATTTTATGTTAATTCAAAATGAGGGCCTTTATGAAAAGTATCAGAGAATAAAACTTTGCACCTATATAAGAGATAAGGCAACAAAAGTTTAAAGATAAAAAAAATAACAGAAAAATGAATTTAGGGCCTGAGCAACACCACGAAGGGTAGGGCATTTTTTTTTTTTTTGGTTTTTGGGCCACACCCGGTAATGCTCAGGGGTTACTCCTGGCTAAGCGCTCAGAAGTTGCTCCTGACTTGGGGGACCATATGGGACGCCAGCGGATTGAACCGCTGTCCGTCGTAGGCTAGCGCTGGCAAGTCAGACAACTTATCTCTAGCGCCACCATGCTGGCCCCAGGGTAGGGCATTTTCCTTGCACACAGACGACCCTGAATCTATGCTCAGCATCCCATATGATTCCTCCAGCATGCCAGGAGAAAGCTCTGAGCAAAGAGCTTGGAGAAACCCCCGAATGCTAATGGGTGTGGCGCCAAAGCTATAACAAAAAATAAACTTAGCTCTATTAGAAATACCACACAGAGATGGAAAAATGAAACGAAAGGCTAACTATTCCAATTATAAGCTCTTCACTTAAAAGAACCATTGATTATATATATTTTTAATCTTGGTAAAAAAGATAATATGCATATTTGTCTCAGCTTTGTCAATACTGTTATCATCTTCATCAACATCATCCTCATTATCATTAACACCTACTTCATACAAAGTAAGATATTCTGTGTTTGCCATATAAACAGACTAAACAACAATTCTGATTACAAGGATGCTATCACTTAGAAGTGATAAAAACAATTAAAGAATGCTAATAAGAATCATTAAACTAACTATAGCCATAGAATCCTCCAACTGATGATAATCTCCTCCTTTATATTTTACACTTTTATACATGTCTTTTAAACTTTATAATTTAATTAATAGTGATTTCTATATATCTAGTTTATATAAAGAAGATTTGTAATTCTGTAAATGATTTGTCCTCTTTACAATACTTATCTGGTATAACCTATATTTTAACTACTAGAGAGGTAATGATTCCTTATATTATTAATTCATGTTTGTGCTAACTAGCTAAATTAATTTTTCTACAAGAACAAGTGAACTCGTCATCTCATTGACTTAAGAGAAGTTATAATGAAGATATAAGAAGTCTTTTCTGGTTATTTCTGGGTTGTCTCAAAGATTCAAGAAAGAAGAATCCTTTATTTTTGTTAACTTTGACATCTTAAAATCAGTCACTTCTTACCTCACATATATGAGAATCCAGTGAAATTCTTAGGAATGTATCATGTTTTCAGAGTGCTATTTGACCTAAATTTAGTTATAAATTTAATTAGCCCAACAAAATGAATAAAGAGGGGTTGGAGATATCTTACCATTTATGACAAGTATGAATAAAATAGGAATGTTTCTTGTTAAGTAAAATAATAGAATTATTAAATAATTTCATACATTTGTGGAAGATAAAGGAAAAAGAGGGGGACAGATAGAGTCAAAGCAAAACAAACTTTTGACTGACCATAAACTGAAATCATCAAAGGATGTGGGTATGAGGAGGAAGGTAATTTGGTAAAAGACATATTGATACTTTTCTGATTGCATTGTGTGGTAACATATATTTTGAATGGATGGAAATTTGTAACTCTAGTTCATATATTTTTTTCAAACTAATGTTTCTCAATAAAAACATAAAGAAAAGGGGTCAGAGCCATACCACAGCAGATACTGTTTTTGCCTTGCATGTGGCTGGCATGGGTTTGATTCCTAGCATCCCATTATGCTCCTGAGCCTGCCAAGACTGATTCTTGAATGAAGAACTAGGAGTAACCTCTATTCATCACCAGTGTGGCCCCCAAACCAACCAACAAAAAAACAGAAGAAGGAATACTGTTTGTCTCCTTTTTTGAGACACATTTGGTCTTTAATGTATATTGCATATACAAGGATAGTAGAGTAGAAGGGTAAAGAAAATAGGTTCATGAAAATTCTATCTTATTATAGAATTCTTTGATATGGGGAAAAACGTACTATTTTCCTCAAGTCAATGTATACTTTTATTTTCAGTGTTATTTAGTGCATCAAGAAATACCAATGCTTGGACTGGAGATGTAACCCAATGAAGAGCACCAATGTAGCATATGAGACCCAGTGTTCAGTCCCCAGCACCACACACATAAACACACACACACATATGAATATTGAACCCAAATGGCAACTCACTCTATCATTGTTAGTTTATGCTTTGAAAGAGTCTTTAGCCAAAAAAGTTTTAAAAATCAATAAAACATATAACTTTTTTGTCATTTGCAAATGGATATAAATTACAATCTATTTAATAGCAAGTAAATGTATCTTTATTTAAACATCTTTGTTATCTCCCTTTCCTTAAGATAAACACGGTAATCAAGAAACAATATCTTTTAAAATTAACCAGTCAACTAACATAAAAGGGCTCTATTTCAATTATTTCTATGTAAAAGAAATATATAAAATAAAAGATGATAGAATGTTATCACTGAAAAATTAAATTGATAATGTTAAACCCATTCTCTCTATAAGGTGTTCAACATTTATATATTTTACATTTTAGAAAATGTACTGGCAAATAGAATTAGTGAGAAATAAGTAACATGATCTTATAAAAGATAATCATATTTTAATGGATTGGTTTATGTAGAATTAAAAACTTTTAGATTAAGAGCAGTAGATGCAAAATGTACTCCCTAGAATTTAACAATCCATTAAAAGAAACTGTAGAAATATGGGAAATTTTTAACAGGAATTGTCATTGTCATTTTAACTGAGAAATGAGTGGTATTGAATGAATTGAAACTGTCTGACTGGTGATATGATAAATACTTGGTAAGATTAATGGCATTGCACAGAATTTTGGCAGAGGTACCCAGAAACAAGTCAGTGCTGTAATGATACGTCTCATCTTTCTTTTCAGCATATTTTTTATCTTCTGAAATATCAAATAATATTCCAATCAATACATCTATGTTGCATTTTGGATTATTGTATTAACCAAGAATTTTGATCAGTTTTGCTTAACTAATATTTTGGCCACAATAGGAGAGATGGGGTCATTGGTGGTGAGAATGTTACACTTGTGAAGGGGGTTTCTGTTTATGACTAAAACCCAACTACTACCATGATTGTAATCATGGTGCTTATATAAAGTTTTTATATAAAAGCAAAACAAAACAAAAGTTTAAATGGATTTCTTAAATGTGGTAGTTGCATTTTATTTTACAGACATAACTGCTACATTATTTTATTTATTATTGAAAATATTTGAATATAAGGCAACATTTTTTCTGAAACTTATTTCTCACCCTATTTTTGGAAGGGCAGAAGGGGGTAAGGTTTTCTCCCTTTCTCTCTTTTTCACCCAAATATTAAATTTAGAGGACCATAGCAACAGCAAATGTATAGGGCCTCTGCCTGGTATGTGGCTCAAGCCAGGAGCGATTTCTGAGTGCATAGCCAGGAGTAATCCCTGAGCATCACTGAGTGTGGCCCAAAAACAACAACAACAAAAATAACAACAAAAGAGACAACAACAACAACAATAAAAAAGACAACTTATATTGATTGAGTAAAATTTAACAGTTTACTTAACACTTTAAAAATAATTCTAAATGTATTAAGATTGGCACCGAGAAGTGGTGCATCGGTAAGGAATTTGCCTTGCACGTGGCTGACCTAGGACAGACTTTGGTTTGATCCCCTGGTATTCCATATGTTCCCCCAAGCCAGGAGCAATTTCTGAACTCAGAGCCAGGAGTAACCCCTGAGCACCACCGGGTGTGACCCAAAAACAAAACAAAAGAAACAAACAAACAAAAAGATTAGCTTGAAAATGCACGCATGATAGGCAGACTAAAAATTCAGTAAGTAGGGGTCGGAGAGATAGCCCAGCTTTAGGGCCTTTGCCTTGCATGTGGCCAATCCAGGACAAACTGTGGTTCGAATCCCGGCATCCCATATGGTCCTCCGTGCCTGCTAGGAACGATTTCTGAGCACAGCTGGATGTGACCCAAAAACAAAACAAACAAACAAAAAATTTTAGTAAGAATACATATAAAAAAGACATTGGATATATCTTAGGTAGTCATCAGCAAATTGCTTTTTTTCCTTATCACTACTCAACTTTTCATCTATCTATGTTCCTCCTCGTTTCTCCAGAATAGCATGTTGTTATTGTCACTGTCAACAGTGTAGAAAAACATATTAATTATGGAGTCCTGGATGAAGGTGGATGGTGATGGGATGGATGGATGGTGAGATAGCTGGAGAGGCCTTTCTCTGCTGGCCTGGGCCACACACCTGCAACTCCCAATAGCGGTGGGTCTGAGGGTTCAGGATAGCATGAAAAAATGATCCACAGAGAGTCAGGATTCAGGAGACATCAACTTTATCTTAATAAAGGCCGAGGCCAACATGTTTGGCCTATAATCTTAAACCATTTAAATCATGTTCTCTTCAGCTGCCCTGACATTTCAACCTCTTTCTGCCAAGTCTCCTGCTGCTTCTTCCTACATCTCCTGCTGAATCTCTAAATCAATCCCCTTCCTGCCCCTCAGGCAATCTTTTCATTACCTTCCAAAGACTCCTCCCAAAATGGGCTGGTCTTACTATCAGGTAAAGTTACACAGGAAGATGGGTTTGGGGTGACAAACAGTATCTTTAAGTTACTGTTGTCACTTTAAGTTACTGTTATCACTGTCAATAGTATCTTTAAGTTTTACCTTCAATTTGTGTCTTAGGTCAGATTTTGCCAAATTTTTATTCAGTCATCAGGGTCTCAGGTTTCCTTCTGAGGACAACAAAGGAGCAAAAAATTACACTCTGGCAAATTCTGTGTGAACTTAAGGGAAATGATAAATCTCCTTGCTTTCTGTATCATCTCAGTAGCACTTATTCCTGATTTCAATCATCCACACATTGTTATCAATGTCATAGTAGTAGCAAAATATAGATGCATATAAATGTAAAAATAATAAGAAAGTCCATTTTAGTGTGGTGCAATAGCATAGCGGTAGTGCTTTGGCCTAGGACAGATCTGGTTAGATCCCTGGAGTCCCATATGGTCCCCAAGCCAGAAGCGATTTCTGAGCATATAGCCAGGAGTAACCCCTGAGCATCACCGGGTCAAAACAAAAACAAAAACAAACAACAAAAAAAGAAAGTTTATTTCAAGGGCAGCATCTTGAAGAAATCTTATTGTGGGGATTGCCACAGTTTTCTCCATCTCTCTCCATCATAAGACTTCCATGATAGTTTATAGTAAAGTATCCTAACTGTAAGGAAATTGCAAATATTGGCAATAAATACTCTTAAACACTTCTCTATGTTAATATAGAAATGCATCATGTTTTATTTTATGAATTTAATTGATGATTGTATTATAGTTTAGATAATACAGTTATAGTAGTGTTAAAGTTTACATAAATAAGGGTTATTATTGTACCTTCACCTATATGGAGGGCCTTGACCTTTCCTCAGCTATCTTTATGAGTTCACCTCTTCTTTCTTCCTCCGTCCCAAATCCCCTGCCTCTACTGCTTGCTGATTTCAGTTTTATAATCCAAGGCCAAGGGTTAGTGATAATTTGTTATTGTTTATTTTATTTTTATATATACTACAGATGAATTAGATCATCTAACATTTGTCATTTACTATCTGACTTATTTTAAAAACATACCATCTATCACCATTCAAGTTACAGAAAACTTCAAGTTTTTATAGCTTCTTTTATTTTAGTATTCCAATTTTATGTAAAACACAACTTCTTTATCCACTTATCTATCATTAGGTATTTGGACTGTTTCATATCCTGATTTTTGTGTGGGACAATGTTCATAGGTAATTCTGTGTCATTTTAATTAATATTTTTGTCTTTGGGGCATAGAGACTCCAAAAAGTAAAATTAATAGGCTATAAGGAATCTCAATTATTACTTTTTTGGAAAAGTTTTAATTTCATTTCCACAGAGGCTTAAGCAGACAACATCTATCAGCAGGAAATGAGAGAGCCTTTCCACTATATTCCTGCTAACACTGGTTGTTCTGGGTCTATTTTATATATGCTACACAGACCTGTAGCTTTTCATATTTTCATATCACATCTCTTCTTTCCACAATCCTTTACACATTGAGTGTACAACCTTATATTTGAGATGTTGAGACACAGTTCTCTTTCTGCCAACTCTTTTTTTTTCTTTCTTAAATGCTTCCTGCGCTTAAGATTAAACTAGTATTTAGCTCTTGTATACAATTTTAAAACTCATGAACTAGTTTATATTCTCTTAAGGAATAAGAGACTGGAGCAATAACATAGTGGGTAGGGCATTTGCCTTGCATGCAGCCAACCTAGGTTTGATCCCTAGAATCAACAAGAGTGATTCCTGAACACAGCCAGGAGTAACCTCTAAGTGCCTCTGGGTATGGTCCCCAAAACAAGACCAATCTACTAAATATCTATTAAATAGCAGTAAATGTGATTTAACTATGATTGTAGAATTGGTGTTTGATGAGTCTTTGCTACTGAAAGACCGTTTTCTATAAGAAGAGAAAAAATGGTTAATATTCCCAAGGAAAACCAGACTAATTTATATTTAGTGTGTATTTGCTGACATTTTTATCTGTTTTATGAGTAAGTAATACAAAAACAAATGTACTTAGTCTATATGAAATTAAGAATATAGTGGTTTATTTTCCTGTATCTGATGACATAATCTATAATTCATAAGAAACAATACATTCGCAAAGAAAAAACTGACAGATGTATGCAAAATTTTTTCATAAGTTGTACTTTTAAATACATTATAAAATAAGACAGAACCTAATAAATCCATAAAATTTTATTTACCAAGGAAAATGATCTATTTTTATAAATCCTAAAATTGAATATTTTCTTTAATTTCATTTATTTTTGAGATAGAATTTTAAAAGATTACATATTACATACATTATACTCACTAATAGCAATCCTGTAGGAATGGAAATGAAATATCCGGACATTATTTATTGCTTTTTAAAGTTTTATAGATCATGAACTGGAATGCTGAAGATTGAAATTTAATATTTAGTGCAAAGAGGAGTTTTTATTATTCATATCTTTGATATTAGAAAAGATTTCAATTTCTGTTGCAAAAGTTTATACAATATATTTTCTAAATATATTTTTGTCAGGTAAGAGCGAAAAGTGCAAAAAGGGAGGCACTGATAGGAATTAAATCTTTACACTGTAACTGACCTATATACATTGGAGAAAGTTACTTATGTTTCATTTTCCCATCAATAAACAGTGTTAATAATGCTTAATTATTGTACAGAGTTTTGCAATAATTAATTAATGTTTTAAAGCACTTTGAAGATGAAAACAGTTTTATAGGTCTCATTATTAAAGGTAAATTTATAGATAAATATTATCCAACCAGAATTAAGCATTTAGTCTCCTCAACTTATTTTAAAATTATTAACTTGAATATTTATATTAATTCAGAATCTATAAATAGTCCTATGTAAATGATATAAAATTCCACTTGAATATTAACATTTAAACTTTAAAACCAAGCTTTAACTTGTTTTACTGAATTTTTTTCCTTCTGCTTGTAAACCAGTGAAGCAGCAAGCATTGCTTCAATTCCTTCTATAAAAACAGATTTGCCATGTTGTAATTGCTAAGATTTATCTTTATCCACTCCATTATATACACATTTATTCATTTAATGTTTATTTATTTGGAGGTAATAAAATACATAGTTTCTGTGCTAAAGTTAATGGAAAAAGGTAAACCAGCCATTGTATGTCTAGGGTATTTTTACCTGATAACTATGAAACAATCATTTTACCAAGTATCTTTTTTTGAGTTTTGTTTGTTTTGGGTGCACAATCAGAAGTGCTCATTCATTACTTTTGGTTCTGTGCTCTGGGATTATTCATGGCAGTGTTTAATGGACCAGATGTGGTGCAGAGATCAAACTGGTTTTGGCTGCATGCAAGCCAAGTACATTAACCCCTGTACTATTTCTTCAGCTCCTCCTCTAAGTACTTTTAAAGAGTCTGACTAAAAAAGTAAAAGTAACACACAAAAATCCATGGTTTTTCTACATCTAAATAATAAAAGAGAATAAAGAAACATTTAAGAAAATCCCATTAACAATTATGCCTCAGAAAATCAAGTATCTCAGAGTCCACTTAATAAGGAGATGAAATAACTTTACAAAGAAAACTACAAAACACAGCTCCAAGAAATAAAAGAGGACACAAGGAAATGGAGAAATATACCCTATTCATGGTTTGGGAGGATTAAAATAATGAAAATGGTAATATTTCCCAAAGCACTGAACAGATTTAATGGATTCTCTATAAGAATTTCATGACATTTTTTTCCAAGAAGGGAATCAAATACTCTTGAACTTCATTGGAACAATCAATGTCCATGAATAGGTAAAGAAATCTTTGGGAAAAAGATGGCAGAACCACTTTATCCAAGTTTAAATTGTACTATAAAGTAGTAGTCATTAAAACAACATGGTATTAGAATAAAGACAGACCCTTTGATTAATGGAATAGACTTGAGTATTTTGAGACTGTCTTAACTGATATACAATCAATTCATCTTTGATAATGGGGCAAGAAAGATAAAGTGAAGCAAGGAAAGCCTCTTCAATAAGTGATGTTGGGATAACTGGTCAACTACATGCAAAATAATGAACTCAGACCTCACTTTAGCACCATGCAAAAAAAAGCCAAGTCAAAATGTCTGAAAGACCTTGATGTCAAGACCTGAAACTATAATATATAGAGCAAAATGTAGGCAAAATACTTCATGACATTGAAACTAAAGGCATCTTCAAAGATGAAACACCAGTGTCCAAACAAATGGAAGCAAAAATAAACAAATGGGACTATGTTAAATTGAGAAGCTTCTCCACCTCAAAGTAGGTGCAAGTAGGATACAAAGACTACCCACAGAATGGAAAAAACTACTCACTGAATACCCCTATGAGAAGGGGTTAATATCTAAGATAAATTACTAATAGAACTTAGCAAGGAAAAAAATCTAACCCTATCTAAAAGTGGGGAGAAGAATTGAACAAACATTTTCTGAAAGGTGAAACACAGATGGCCAAAGCACTTGAAAAATGCTCCACATCTCTAATCTTTTGGGAGATGCAAATGAAAAACAATAATCAGCTATCATCTCACACCACAGAGACTGGAACACATCATAAAGAGCAAGAACACCAATGCTGGTGTGGATGCAGTGAGAAAGGAGCTCTCATTCACTGCTGGTGGGAATGCATCTAGTCCTAATGCCTTTCTGGAAAACAATATGGATATTACTCAATAAACTGGAAATTGAGCTTCTTTATGATCCAGCAATATTATCCCTAAGGATATACCCTAGGAGGACACACACACACAATACAAAAATGCCCTCTGCTCATGTTCACCACAGCACAATTCACAGTAGTGAGAATCTGGAAACAAATCAAATGCTCAAGAACAAATGAATGGTTAAAGAAATTGTGGTACATCTACACAATTGAGTACTATATAGCTATAGGAAAAATGAAGTCATGAAATTTGCTTATACATGGATGGAAATGCATGCATTTATATCTCAAATTTTATCTTAAAAATGCATAAATCCTACTCATTTTTAGGTTTTAAGAAAAATAAAAGATAATATGGTAATAATATACAGATAAAATAGAAAGAAGGATTAAGAGGACCAGTCCATTGTAGAAAGCTTGCCATAAAGAGGGGCATCTGGAATGAAAATAATACTGAAATTTTTACACCTTAATGATGAAAATTTGTAGCAATCAAAACCTATATTCAAGCCTATACTTTATAATAATTATATACTATATAAGTAAAACATTATATAAATAAAATACTAATGAATATTTCATTATGCCATCTGATTCAGTCACTATTCAAATGTGCTCAATTATATCCAGGAGATATCTTACAATTTTTAAAAATACGGTACATAAAGAATGTTACTCTAATGAATATTTCAACTTTGAAAAAATATCTTTTCTTTCTTTGAGATTAACTAATTTTTTCTCTTTTTTGAGGGGAGGATGAGCCAAACCCAGTGGGCTTATGCTTTGTGTTCAGGGATCACTCCATGAGACTATATATGTGCCAAGGATCAAACTGTGATTAACCACATACAAATCAAGCACCATACTATATGTCAACTACTATATGTCTACCACATACTATATGTCTCCCTGGCTCAATTCTCAATTCTCATTTTTTCTTGACATTGACCTCTTAAAAGTCAAAGCCTAGTCCAAATATAAAACTAATACCAATTAACGATCAGATTTGACTTGTTTTCTAGTTTCTTGACTTATTGACAATTAAAAATTAGGTATATATTTATTCAGAATATGCATTTGGCAAATTATTGCTACTAATGTATACATTCTATTAATAGTAATTGAATTTAGTAGTGACTGAAAAAACTTTCTGTGCTAAAAGTTTCATTTTTTTTGCAGCTAGTAAAATACATCAATGACTAAAGAGTTTGGCTTCCACAAATAATCCTTTCAAACGAGATATATATTTGGACGCAATAGTGATGCTTAAGTCTCTCTCTCTCTCTCTCTTTACCCTTTCTAATCCCCCCTTTTAGGGTCTTCATGCCTGCATGTGTATGAGTCTTGGTGTCCATTCATGCATTGTGCAAGTTAGGGATCTCCATGCATGCACATATGTGAGATTGGGTCTCTATGCATATACATGTGTGAGCTTGGTTCTCTATCTATGCATGTGTCCAATTATGCAAAGTTTACTCTTGTTCATTCTGCTATCTCTTTGGCTCAACACTAAATTTACTTTCTTTCTATTTTTATTACAAACATGCTTGTAGTTGGGTTTCAGTTATAAAAAATAACATCCTTCTTCAACAGTGTAATATTCCAACCACCGATGCCAGCCATTTCCCTCCTCCCCAATCTGCTGCCTGTATTCTAGACAGGCATTCAATTTCTCTCACTCACTACCATTGTCACAATATCTGAAAGTGTAGTTATTTCTCTAACTAACTCATCCACCCATCTTGTGGTAAGCTTCATACTGTAGGCCGGATCTTACAACCCTCATCTCTATTGTCTCTGTGTATTATTACAATAATGTCTTTAATTTTTCTAAAATCCCTTAGATCAGAGAGATGAGTCTGTGTTTTTCTCTCTCATTCTGACTTACTTCATTCAGCATACTGGTGTCCATGCCCATCCATGTATAGGAAAATTTTATGACTTTATTTTTCATGAAGGCTGCACAATATTTCATTGCATATATGTACCATAATCTCTTTAGCCACTCATCTGTTGTCTAGCATCTGGTTGTTTCAAGATTCTGGATATTGTAAATAGTGCTGCAATAAATATAGGTGTGCAGAAGGCATTTTAGTATTGTGTTTTTTGTGTTTTGTGTATTGTGTTTTTGTTTCTAGGGCATATCCCTAGGTGTGGTATAGGTAGATCATATGGAACCTCAATTTCCATTTTTTCAGGAATCTCCATATTGTTTTTCATAAAAGCTGGACTAGACAGCATTCCACAAGCAGTGAATGAGAGTTCCCCTCTCCCACATCCAAAATAGTACTGATTGTTCTTGTTCTATGTGATTTGTGCCAGTCTCTGTGGCGTGAGCAGGTACCTCATTGTTGTTTTAATTTGCATCTCCTTGATCATTAGTGATGTGGAGCATTTTCTCATGTGCCTTTCGGCCATTTGTTTGTTTTTTTTGTTTGTTTGTTTTTGGGTCACACCCAGCGGCGGTGCTCAGGGGTTATTCCTGGCTGTCTGCTCAGAAATAGCTCCTGGCAGGCAAGGGGGACATATGGGACACCGGGATTCGAACCAACCACATTTGGTCCTGGTTCCCTTTTGGCCATTTGTATTTCTTTTTTTCAAACAATATCTGTTCATTTCTTCTCCCCATTTTTTGATGGGGTTAGATATTTTTTCTAGTTAAGTTCTGTCAGCTCCTTGTATAGTTAGATATTAGCACCTTATCTGATGAGTATTGGGTGAATAGTTTCTTCTATTCTGTGGCTAGCTTTTGAAGTGCAGAAGCTTCTCAGCTTAATATATTCCCATCTGTTTATGTCCACTCCCACTTGTTTGGATAGTGCTGCTTCCTCCTTGAAGAAGCCTTTAGTTTCAATGTTATGGAGTGTTTTGCCTACATGCTGTTTATATACCTTGTGGTTCTGGTTATGATATCAAAGTCTCTAATCCATTTAGATTTACCATTTTTGCATGGTGTTATATGGATGTCCGAGTTCACTTTTTGCAAGTGGCTGACCAGTTGTACTAACACAACTTGTTAAGAAGATTTCCTTGATTCATTTCGCATTTCTTGCACCTTTACCAATGATTAATTGATTGTATGTCTGGAGAACATTCTCTGAATACTCAAGTCTATTTGATTGATCTGAAGGTCTTTATTTATTCTATACAATGCTGTTTTAATGACTATTGCTTTGTAGTCCAATTTAAAGTTGGGGAAAATGATGGCTCCTATCATCTTTTACCTAAGAATTACTTTAGCTATTTGTGGGCATTTATTGTTCCAAATGAATTTCAAGAATGTTTGACCCACTTCCTTGAAGAATGTCATATGTATTCTTAGAGGATTTGCATTAAATATGTACAATGCTTTGGGACATATTGACATTTTAATTATGTTAATCCTTGCAATTCATGAACAAAGTATGTATATCCATTTTCTTGTTTCTGCTTTTCTTTCTTGAAGCAATATTTTGTATTTTTTGATAGGTACTTCACCTTTTAAGTTATGTTTTTTTTTCCTTTTTTTTTCTTTTTTTTCTCTTTATTTGGATATCTTGATTACATAAATGATTGTGATAAGGTTTCAGTCATATAAAGATCACCCCTCTTCACCAGTGCAAAATTCCCACCACCAAAGTCCCAAATCTCCCTCCATCCCACCCCACCTCCACCTGTACTCCAGACAGGCTTTCCAGTTCCCTCATTCATTCACTTGATTAAGTTATGTTTAAGTTAAGTTTAAGTTTCTGTAACTCTAATGTGAATGAAATTGTTTTTTTTTAATGCCCATTTCTTCTCAATCATTACTTATGTTTAAGAATGTTATTGATTTCTGCATGTTAATTTTGTAGCCTGTCACTTTATTAAATGAATTTATTATTTCTAGAAGCTTCTTGGTAGAGTCTTTAGGGTTTTCTAAATATAGTATCATGTCATCTGCAAACAGAGAGCTTGACTTCTTCCTTTCCTATCTGGATGCTCTTGATATCTTTTTCTTGCCTAATTGCAATGGTAAGTACTTCCAGTACTATGTTGAATAGAAGTGGTTAGAGAGGCAGCCTTGTCTTGCATTACATTTTAGAGGAAAGGCTTTTATTTTATCTCCATTGAGAATAATATTTGCCATTGGCTTGTGTTAGATAGCCTTGACTATATTGAGAAACATTTCTTCTGTTCCCATCTTGTGGCAAGTTTTTTTTTATATCATGAATGGGCATTGAAACTTATTGAATGCTTTCTCTGAATCTATTGATATAATCATAAGGTATTTATTTTTACTTTTGTTGATATGGTGTACTACATTGAATGAGTTAGATATGTTAAGCCATCCTTGCATTCCTAGAATGAAACCTACTTGATCATGTTGTATGACCTTCTTGATGAGGTGTTAAGTTCTATTTGCCAGGTTTTTGTTCAAGATCTTGCATCAGTACTTATCAGAGATATTGGTCTACAGTTCTGTGTTTTTTTTTGGCAGCATCTCTGTCTGGATTTGGTATCAGGGTGATATTAGCTTCATAAAAACTATTTGGGAGTGTTTCTTTTTCTTCAATTTCTCTCTCTTCCTTTTTTTTTTTTTTGTGAGTTTTGCTAGTGGGTTATCAATCTTGTTTACTTTTTTTTTTTTTTTTTTTTTTTTTGGGTTTTTGGGCCACACTCGGCGGTGCTCCTGGGTTACTCCTGGCTGTCTGCTCAGAAATAGCTACTGGCAGGCACGGGGGACCATATGGGACACCGAGATTCGAACTAACCACCTTAGATCCTGGATCGGCTGCTGGCAAGGCAAACGCTGCTGTGCTATTTCTCCGGGCCCTTGTTCACTTTTTCAAAGAACCAGCTTTTGCTTTTGTAGATCTTTGAATTTTTTTTCAGATTTCAATTAATTGATTTCTGTTTCAAGCTTTGTTAATTTCATCTGCCTACCTGTTTTTCCTTCCTTTTGTTGATCATTTTCTAATTTTATAAGTTTTGACATTAAGCTTTTTATGTATGCCCCTTCTTTCTTCCTGATGTGTGCTTGCAAAGCTATAACATTTCTTCAGTACCACTTTTGCTGTGTTCCACAAGTTCTGATAATTTGTGTCTTCATTGTCATTCATTTCCAGGAATGCTTTGATTTCCTCTTTGATATCATCTCTGATCACTGGTTCTTCAGTAGTGAATTGTGTAATTTCCAGGTTTTAAAGTTTTTTCTTGTATGTCCCTTTGTAGTTTACTTCTAATTTCAGTGCATTGTGATCTGAGAAGTTAGTCTGTGTACTTTCTATCCTCCTGAATTTATGGAGCTGTGTTTTATGGGCCACCATGTAGTCTATACTGGAGAATGACCATATGCATTGGAGAAGAGTGAGTATCAAGTTTTCTGGAGATGGAGTGTCCTATGTATGTATATATATTATATGTTAGTCCACTTTCTTCTATTTCTCCTTTCAGAGCTAGTATATTCTTGTTGATTTTATTCTGGCTTACCTATAAAGAGATGACCTGGTGGTGTTGAGGTCCCTCAATTATTATTATGTTGCTATTGATGTTTTCTTTCAGATTTGTCAACAATTGTGTTAAATATTTTTCTTGTACCTCATTGGATGCGTATATATTTAGGAGTGAGATTTCTTCCTGTTATAAGTACACCTTAATTATTAGAAAATGTCCATCTTTGTCCCTTATTGCCATGGCTAGTTTTGGTCCACTTGTGCTACAGAACTAATTTGAGTCCTCTTGAGAAGAGTGGATGCAGATATGGCATACTGTGATTGTTGAAGAAATGAAAGACCATACAAATCTATGTGGGAGAAGGATCAGGGGTATTTTGCCAATCAGTTATTTTATCGTATGAGAAGAATGCTCACATTTACAATCACAAATATCTTTCTAGTTAACAAAAACATTATCAGTATGCATGGTTGATTTAGATCTGGCTAAGGTGGTATGCAGAGCTGATGAATAGATCAATATCAAGTAAGAAATCTGAGTTAACAAAAGAGAAGGTTAATTTTACCATCTAAAGGCAACTTCTGTCTGGCTAGCTTCAGATGTAAATTAGGGGGTTAGCAAGTGGAGTTTCTTTATCATACATCCTATTTCTAAGGGGACACGTTTTATTGTTTAAGCGGCAAATGAAGGAGACAAACTATGTCTAAAAAGGATGCAATTCTTTTCCTGGTTAAAGTTCAACAGCCCAAAGCTCTATCATGACCAATCTTTTTTGATGTTAATTCTGAGATAAAAGTTAGTTAACATGGGGCTGGAGAGATAGCATGGAGGTAAGGCATTTGCCTTTCATGCAGGAGGTCATCGGTTCGAATCCCAGCACCCCATATGGTCCCCTGTGCCTGCCAGGAGCAATTTCTGAGCCTGGAGCCAGAAATAACCCCTGAGCACTGCCGGGTGTGACCCAAAAAACCACAAAAATAAAAAAAAAGTTAGTTAACAATGACTCAAGATCCATTAGAGATGTGCCAAAAAGCAGAAACTGCAAAGGTATTTTAAAGATAAAAAGGAAAGAGGTTGTTTTTTGGTGCTGAGTTTTCCATGTAAAGAGAAATTTAATTAAGGCTATCTTTACCTATAAATATTCTTATATTAGGAAGTAAAAAGGTTAAAATACACATTAAATACAGCAGAAGAAACAATTATCATTAGGCCAACTAAATGTTTGTTATGAAGAAGGGAATGTCAGTACTATTAACAGGCATATCATCAGCCATCCACATAAGAAAAAAATTTCTCAGTGAGCTTTCTCATGAGATATTTCTCAGGATTCTGATCAGCCATCTACATTAATGGGAAAACTTCTTAGTGGACCTTCAAATGAGTTTCCTCTAGAAATCTTGAGATTAAATTTACATTATGGTGTGACACCTTTTAACTAAAGTTAACTTAAAGTCCAAAGTTTTTTTAAGTCTGATATTAAAATGTTCACTCCAGCTTTTTTAAGGAGTTGTCTGCTTGGATGATTTTCTTCGAACCTTTTATTTTGAGTCTATGTTTTTTTTCACTATTCAGATGTGTTTCCTGTAGGCAACAGCATGTTGGATTCAGTTTTTTGATTCATTTTTGCCACTCTGTGTCTCTTAAATAATGCATTTAGTGCACTGACATTGAGAGGGATTATTGTCATAGGTTTTAGTGTCATCTTTGTGTAGAAGTTTGATGTGTCTGTTGGTCTGTCTTGTCTTAAATTAGATCTTTTATAGTTTTTCTTTTAAGGATTTTTCTTTTTAGTTTTTTTTAAGATAGGTTTTGCGTCTGTAAAGTTTCTGAGCTTTTGTTTATCTATGAAGCTATGCATACTTCCTTCTAACCTGAAAGTGTGTCTGGATGGGTGTATTATTCTAGGAGAAGCATTCATTTCATTGAGTTTTTTCATGATATCCCACCACTGCCTTCTGGCTTTAAAAAAAAAAGCCAGGGTTTCTTGTGACAGGTCTGCTGTAAATCTTAAGAATTTTTTTTAAATTTAATTTTCCCTTATGATTTTTCTGTTTACAGTGTTCTATCCCTATCAGTGGAATTCATCATGTGAATAGTATGTGTCTAGGGTTCTTTTCTTCAGGTCTCCTTTAACCAGTACTCTTCTGGCATGCAAGATTTTGCTGCATGCAGTCTTTACCTATGGGAATTTCTCTGTAATGATGTCCTTGACTGTTTATTCTTCTTGGGGATTTTCTTCCTGAGTCTCTGGAACTCCAGGGATTCTTATGTTGTTTCTGTTGAGTTTATCAAAGACTATTTTTATCTGTTCACATTCTTTGAGTATTTTCCCATTGACTGATTATTTGCTTTAAGGCTCTTTTCTGACCTTCTTAACTTTCCTGTGTCCTGGACTTTGGTCCCCCCAGCCCACCAGTCCCTGGGGTGCTTCTTCAGTGGTAACCAGACGCGGACACAAAGGGTGGAGCTGGTTGCTGCTGTGAGCACTGAAGCACAGCATGTAGCCATTACAGACTACCTTCTCAACTCTCCTATGTCCTGGTCCTTGGTTCTCAATGCCCATTTTTTTGGGGGGGGCACACCCATTGATACTCAGGGGTTTCTCCTGGCTATGCGCTCAGAAGTCGCTCCTGGCTTGGGGGACCATATGGGACACTGGGGGATCAAACCGTGGTCCGTCCTAGGCTAGCGCTGGCAAGGCAAACACCTTACCTCTAGCACCACCGCGCTGGCCCCTCAATGCCCATTTTCCCTTTAAATGTCAATGTACTAAATTCACTAGTTAAGAGACACAAAGGGGCAAAATTAATCAAAAAGCTGAAACCAACATTTTGCTGCCTACAGGAAACACATCTAAATAGTCAGAACAAACACGGACTCAAAATAAAAAATTGGAGTGGCCATATTAATATCATATGACACACACTTTATAATCAGAAAAGTTATAAGGACAAAGATGGACATTTCGTACTAATCAAAGGATATGTACATTAGGAAGAAATCACATTCCTAAACATATACACACCTAATGAGGAACCAGCAAAATGTTTAATATAGTTGTTGACAAATATGAAAGAAGATATAAATAGCAACAAAATAATAGTGGGAGACCTCACCACTGACCTGTCATCCCTTGATAGGTCAACCAGGCTGAAACCCAACAAGAATATAATCGCTTTGAAAAGAGAAATGGAAGGACATGTTCAAATATATATATATATTATATACACATGCATATATACATATAAAATATATATATGGCACTCCATCCCCAGAAAACTAGATACACATTTTTCTCCAGTGCACATGGGTTATTCTCTAAGATAAACTACATGCTGGCCCATAAACATAGATCCATAAAGTCAAGAGGATAGAAATTGTACAGACTACTTTCTCAAATCACAATGCACTGAAATTAGAAGTAAGTTACAAAGAGACACAGAAGAAAATTTTAACACCCGGAAATTAAACATTACACTCCTCAACAACTAATTGTCAGAGATTAAATCAAAGAGGAAATCAAAACATTCCTGGAAATGAGTGACAATAAACACACAAATTATCAGAACTTGTGGGACACAGCAAAAGTAGTACTAAGAGGAAAATTTATTGCTTTGCAATCATATATCAGAAAGGAAGAGGGAGCCAATATGAAAAGCTAATGACATAGCTTATAAGATTAGAAAATGATCAACCCAAACCAGTTAGACAGAAGGAAATAGAGCAGAAATCAATAGTTTAAATTAAAAAAAATCTGAAAGATCAAAGAAAGCAAAAGTTGGATCTTTAAAATAGTAAATAAAATTAATAAACCACTAGGATAACTTACAAAGAAAGGGAGAAAGAGAAAGTTAAGAAATTGGTTTAGAAATGAGAAGAGGGCAGATAATTACAGAAACTGCAGAGATTCAAAGGGTAATCAGAGACTACTTTGAGAAATGCTAGGCATAAAACTTGAGAACCTGGAAGCAATGGATAAATTCGTAGACTATTATAATCTTCCACAGTTAAATCACATGACCTAACATATCTAAGCAGACCTATCACCACTGACAAAACTAAAAGGGTAATTAAAAGTCTTCCCAAAAATAAAAGCCCAAGCCCAGATAGATTCACTATTTCTTTCAAACCTTTCTCTTTTCAGGCTCTTTTATGAAATAGAATTATCAGGAACATTCCCAGATAGTTTTTATGAAGCTAACATCACCCTGATACCAAAACATGACAGAAATATTGCAAAAAAGAAAACTAAAGATCAATATTCCTGATGAACAGATGCAAAGATCCGCAACAAAATTTTGGCAAATAGGATCCAAGCCTCATGAAGGTCATTTACCTAGCCAAGTAGGATTCATTCCAGGAATGTAAGGATGGTTTAACATACATAAATCAATCACCATAATACACCATATTAATAAATGGAAAAATAAAAATTATGTGCTCATATCAATAGATGCAGAGCAAGCATTCCATAAGGTTCAATACTCATTCTTGTTAAAAACTTTCATCATGATGGGAATGGGAAGGACTTTTATCAATATAGTCAAGGCCACCTACAAGCTAATGGCAAATATTATTCTCAAAAGAAATAAACTAAAAGCCTTTCCTCTAAAATCTGGTACAAGACACGGTTGCCCCTATCACCACTCCTATTCAACATAGTGCTGGAAGTTCAAGCTATAGTGATTAGGAAAAAAAAATATCAACAGCATCTAGATAGGAAAGGAAGAAGTCAAGCTCTCACTGTTTGTAGATGACATGATACTATATGTAGAAAACCTTCAAGACTACCAGGAAGCTTCTAGAAACAATAAATTTGTATAGCAAAGTGGCAGCCTGCAAAATTAACATGCAAAAGTCAATAGCCTTCTTATACACCAATAATAATAGAGAAAAGGTGGACATTAAAAAAACAATCCCATTCATATTAGTATCACACCAACTCAAATGTCTTGGAGTCAACTTAATTAAAAAGGTGAAGGACCTATACAAAGAAAACTATAAAACTCTGCTTCAAGAAATAAAAGAGGCCATAAAGAAATGGAGACACTTAACCTGCTCACAAATAGGGAGGTTTAATATCATTAAAATGACAATATTTTCCAAAACATTGTATAGATTTAGTGCAATTCCACTAAGGATACTCATGACATTCTTCAAAAAAATGAAACAAACACTCCTGATATTCATTTAGAACAATAAAAACCTGAGAATAGCTAGAGCAACCTTGGGAAAAGTAATATGGGAGGCATCACTTTCTCCAACTTTAAATTGTATTACAAAGCTATAGTGTTGGGGCAAGTGTGGCTGGGCGGAGTGGGGCAAAACAAAACAAAACAACAAAGCTTACATCTTTAAAAATAGCATGATATTGGAATAAAGTCAGACCCTCAGATTAGTGGAATACATTACACTATTCAGAAAATGTTCCCCAGAGATACAATCAATTAATCTTTGATAAAGGGGCATGAAATGCAAAATGGAGCATGGAAAGCCTCTTCAACGAGTGGTGTTGGGACATTTTCAATAAAAGAGAATTTGGACCTACCTCCATCTAATACCATGAACAAAGGTCAAATCCAAATCGTTTAAAGACCTTGATATCAGACCTGAAACCATAAGGTATATAGAACAACACGTAGGTAAGACAGTCCATGAAATTGAGACTAAAGACAACTTCAAGGAGGAAATAGCACTCTCCTAACAAGTGAAAGCAGAGATAAACAGATGGCATTATATTAAACTGCGATGCTTCTGCTCCTCATAGTAAATATTGCCTAGGATACAAAAATTACCCACAGAATGGGAGAAACTATTCATCCAATACCTATCAGACAAGGGGTTAATATTGAAGACATACAATCTATGACAGAACTTAAGAAAAAATCATCTAACCCCATCAAAAAGTGGGGAGAAGAAATGAACAGACAATTTTTCAAGGAAACAATACAAATGGCCAAAAGGCACATGAAAAATGTTCCACATCACTAATCATCAGGGAGATGTAAATCAAAACATCTATAAAGTACCATCTCACGCCACAGAGACTGGCACACATCACAAAGAACAAGAACCATTAGTGCTGGCAGGAATGTGAGAAGAAAGTAACTCTCATACACTGCTGGTGGAAATGCCATCTAATCCAGCCTTTAAGTAAAACAATATGGAGATTCCTCAAAAAACTGGAAATTGAGCTTCCATATAATCCAGCTATACTACTCCTAGGGATATACCCTAGGAACACAAAAACTCAACACAAAAATACCTTCTTCACACCTATATTCATTGCAACACTATAATAGCCAGCTCTGGAAACACTCCAGATGCCCTTCAACAGATGATTGGCTAAAGCAGGGGTCTTAAACTCGCGGCCCTCGGGCTGTTTGCGGCCCTCCATACATTTTGTGGCCCGTGGCCGGACTTCAAATATCTCAGTATTCGCGATTATTTGCTTACCGAATAATCGAAATAAAACTCGCATTAGTTAAGAAAAAAATTGCATTAAACATTCGTGTTGGAGACTATTTGGCATAACTAAAAGCTCTTTTTACTAAAATCAAAATGGAGTCTCTGAAAGTCTGAGCAAAACTGCCTACATGACAATTAGCAGGAGCTGCCAGCCTGAGCAGCTAGCAGATGTGGCCTTTGCCCTTGGAACTAGAGAAAAGGGGTGTTACTGCATACCTCAGAACTAGGGGAGTCGACCACAGACACCAAGATGTTCCCATAAAGATAGAGGCTGGTGGACCTAGGCAGAGATTAGATCTTATACTTTGTTTCTCTAACACAATGTGAGCCTCATGATTGATGAATGCCAGCCTCATGATGTATAACCTTGTTAATTTTGAAAAAACAAGATGTGTCTATGGAAAGTTACAGTTATTCCAAGAATGCCTTGCCCCTTTCTCTTTGTTTGGCCTGACTATATAAGGCCTACCCCTCCCCATAATAAATGGACTCTTGATCGGAACCATTCGCCTTGAGTCTCTTTATTTCCCAGCCCCTCTTCTCTTTCAGGCCGGAATCCTCTTCGTGACTCGTGAATAACTGTTGTGGTCTCCAGCATATCCTGAGCAGTTCTGTTCGATGTATGCAAATGTTTAATGCAATTTTTTTTCTTACTAATGCGATTTTTATTGCGAATATTTGGTAAGCGAAATCCCTTATGCGGCCCTGTTTCACCCTGACTTTGCCTCCTGCAGCCCCCAGGTAAATTGAGTTTGATACCCCTGGGCTAAAGAAACTGTGGTACATATACACATATACACATTGGAATACTATCTAGCCATCAGGAGAGATGAAATCATGAATTTTTCCTATAAATGAATGCTCATGAAAACTATTATTCTGGGCCCGAAGAGATAGCACAGCAGTGTTTGCCTTGCAAGCAGTCGATCCAGGACCTAAGGTGGTTGGTTCAAATCCAGGTGTCCCATATGGTTCCCCGTGTCTGCCAGGAGCTATTTCTGAGCAGACAGCCAGGAGTAACCCCTGAGCACCGCCTGGTGTGGCCCAAAAACCAAAAAAAAAAAAAAAAAAGAAAAGAAAAGAAAACTATTCTTTTTTTATTATTGTAAGAATTTATTCAAAAGACAAAATTAATTAACATAATGAGGTAAACTAACATAACATAATATAGTGACATAACATAACATATAATATAATTGATATAATAATAATACATGTAAGTCAAAAAAAGTTTCTAATTAAAAACATATTTTTTTCCATAATGGCTTACATATCTTTCACAGTAGTATTTTAGATACATATTAACATTGGGTCAGGGGAATACTCATCACCAACTATGTCCTCCCCCCATTCCAGTTCCCTTTCTATAACCCATATACCCCACAATCACCCCGCGGGCTGCTAGAGTAGATGGACCCCTCTTTGTCTGGCTTACTATTAGTGATCACATATCTGTTTGGTCCTGGAACCCTCATTTCCCCTTCTATTTAAGAGGCAGAGCTAGAAAAATCGAGGTATGTAGTTTTGTTTGAAGGCAAGAAAAGCAATAGAATGGGGTACAAAATAAGAGAAAAAAAAGATAAAAAAAGAAGTCAAAAGTCAAATACGCTGAAAATGGGCTGAGTCTCTCTAGAGGCTTCCAACCTCAGTTTGAGGGGATGTGAAAAAGGTAATTAAAATACCACAACAATACCGAAAAAATTATCGAATTAAGTAACCAGTGAGCACTACAGCAATAAAGATAGGCACCACACAATAGTCTCGGTTCTGAAATCAACTCATGCTCGAGTGCAAAAAGAAAGAGAAAGACAAGAAAAATAAAATAATATTGGAGACATCAACCGTAATCTCCACACCAAAATAAAGACGTCAAAAAAAATCGATCAATCGATAAATAAACATGTGGAAAAATTATTGTTTTGTGCTTTTTTTTTTCTCTCCTTTTCTTTATCCCCCTGCATAGGCATAGTAACTATTGGGGTTATTGTAGAGGGAATTCCCTTGACCTAGGAGACACAGGGTTTCTCCACCTCTGAAGTATACTGTCATGGGATTAACTCTAGACTCCTTGCATGATCATTTACTCTCCCCTTGCTGCTTTTGTGGTGTGTGGAAGACTTCTGCTTTGTCTTGGATGGTAAAATAAGACCTCTGTTTCTAGAGATCCTTGTGTCTGTGCAGTTCAGGGAATGGAGTTTATGAAGTCTTTCTTTGTGGTTCTAGCAGTTATGTTTCTTCAGTGTCGTTTTAATCCATCTTCTGTAGTTGGTGTTCTTGGTCGTTATGTTGCTCCTAGACTGGAGCCTGGGATAAAGTGAAAAGAAAACTATTCTGAGTGAAATAACTCAGGGAGAGCAATAGACACAGGATAGTCTCACTTATCTATGGGTTTTAAGAAAAAAAAAAAAAGACATTATTGTAGCAATGCCCACATTCAACAGAAATGAGGGCCGGCAGGACCAGCTCATTATATGAAGTGTACCACAAAGAGTGGAGAGCATGCAGTTAGAGAAATAACTACACTAACAACTGTCAATGTCAATGAGTGAGAGAAGTAGAATGCCTGTTTTGAATACAGTTTGGGTGTGTGAGAGGAGATGATGAGTAATTGTAGGAATGTTGCACTGCAGAAGGTGGTGGGTTTTTTTATGACTGAAACCAACTACAATCATGTTTGTATCATGGTGCTTAAATAACAACATTAATAAACAAAAATAAAGGCTTCTATAGTAGAGAGTGGTTATGCATCTCATCTTCCAGCTCACTGATTCTGTCCTCAGCTGCTATTACTTTGTTGGAAAGTCTTTCCAGTGATGTTTTTATTTCTCCTATCAAGGTTTTCAGTCCTGCTATTTCAGTTTGGAGTTCTCTAATTTCTATTTTCATATTTTCTTTATTCTTATTTGTGGTTCATTTAGCCTGATTTATGTTTTCTTTGGGTTCTATGAGGATCCTCCCTATTTCCTCTCTAATCTTCTTATCTGAGAGGCTGAATAGGTGGTTTTCACTTTTTGGGTCATCAGAGCTTCTATCTTTATTTTCTATGCTTGGTCTTGGCCTTATAGTTGGCCTGCGTTATTTTCCCATTGTCACACTTGTAATGTGGTGTTTACTATTTCCTGTGGTGGGATTCATTAGCTAGAAGATGTGTGTGGCTGTGAAGCAAAGCAGAATTCTCCTCTAGCTTTGCCCTTTGTGGGCGGAGTCATCTTAAGAAGCTGATCTTCCCCCAGGAGCTAATTTTGCTGTGTGTGTGTGTGTGTGTGTGTGTGTGTGTGTGTGTGTGTGTGTGTGTGTGTGTGTGTGTGTTTATGGCTGCCTCACAGAACAAAGCAGGCAACAGAGCAGGAAACCAAGCAGGGAGCAAAGCAGAAGCTGTTTCTCTTCCTCTTTTTATTCTCTATTTTTCTTTGGAAAATCTCAATGAACCTACAATTTTTAACTGATTCAAAAGTTTTATGATAATTTTCATCATTATTATTTGTTTTTAAACATTAGCATTTTATCATATTTTGTTATACCCTTCAGTGTGACTCTTTTTTTTTTTTTTTTTTTTTTTTTTTTTTTGGTTTTTGGGCCACACCCGGTGACGCTCAGGGGTTACTCCTGGCTATGCGCTCAGAAGTCGCTCCTGGCTTGGGGGACCATATGGGACGCCGGGGGATCGAACCGCGGTCCGTCTCCTACGCTAGCGCAGGTAAGGCAGGCACCTTACCTCCAGCGCCACCGCCCGGCCCCCAGTGTGACTCTTAACATGGGCCTGAATATTTCTTTACTTTCTACTACAATATGGACTCATTTATATTTTCTTGACCAGAAAAGAATTAAGCAATTTATTGAAAGAGTTTTGATTCTTTTTAGAAGTCAGTGGTAATCAGAAAGCAACATCTTGTGCCACAACCTGAACCAAGTTCTAGACTCTGGAGAGGCACTTCTGTGATAATACTTCATATTTAATTGAGAAAAATAAAAATAAGGAATTACTACCTTTATTAGTAATTAACTAGTGTGTGTTCAATGGAAGAATTCATACATAAATTATGATATAAGTACTTCAAGTAACTATATATATCTTGAGATAAAAACTAAGATTATGGGGCCAGCGAGGTGGCGCTAGAGGTAAGGTGTCTGTCTTGCAAGCGCTAGCCAAGGAAGGACCGCGGTTCGATCCCCCAGTGTCCCATATGGTCCCCCCAAGCCAGGGGCAATGTCTGAGCACTTAGCCAGGAGTAACCCCTGAGCATCAAACGGGTGTGGCCCGAAAAACCAAAAAAAAAAAAAAAAACCAAAAACCAAAAACCAAAAAAAACAACTAAGATTATGATGCAAAATTTAAATAATGTTTACTGGTAGAAAAGAATAACTATAGTCAAATGCTAATAATCAAAACAAAACATACTTTGAATCAAGAACCTTACTCCTTCACTCTAGAAAAACAATTTTTCCAGTATTGAAGATATATAAGTATGAATAATAGTGTGTTTGTGACTTCACTGTATGTTGCAGAAGTAAAATATATAAACAAGTCGAGCAGTCCTGAATAGGAGAACGCATGCAATGGACTAGTTTATAGTCAATTTAATAATGTATTAGGGTCTGGGGATGTTGCTTTGTTATATAATGCCTGCCTTGTATGGGGGTAGACCCTGATTTTGATCTCAATGTGTTTATTAAACTGCTGGGGCTAGAAAATGATTTCAAGGATTCAATCTGCATGCATGCTTTCCAAATTTAATCCTTCTCACTGAATGTTCCCGACAGTATGCTGGAAGTGTTCCTTTGGCTCTGCCAGGTATTACTCTCAAATTTTTGAGATTTTTGTGGTTTACAATACTAATTTCTCATGTACATAATTCCAACACTAAACCCATCAGCAGTATACCTATATCCTTCTCCCAACGACCCCAGTATCCTCTGTCTAACCCCCCTCCAAACTCAATTGTCTGGATCAGTTTTTCCACAATGTTGCCTTTGGTGCTTTGTTGCTACTTCACTCCGTATCTTTCAGTCCCACATGTGAGAGTGTTGTCATACACAAGTAAAATCACCTTACTTTATTTCTTTCACCATTTCTGAGTTAATTAGCAAAAGAACTGTTAATTACATCAACCCTTACCCTCGGGTGCTTTATGTTAAACTCTGTCTAATAAAAGTGGCAGGGTAAGCAAGCACAGAGCTGAAACCTGGCTGGCTCGGTAAGATCCAAGACATTGCTCGACACCCCCTGGTCAAAAAGAATCCCAAGACTGACTGATTTCTTGTGTGAAACTCCATGCTGAGACCTCACTTGAGAGGTCATTCTGTACCTGTATCTTTCCTTCTGTCTGACTTTTAATCAGCATGATATTCTCTAGTTCTTAGAACTGCATACCATTATGTAACTTCTTTATACATTCAACTGTAGTTGAACTGTTGGGATGTTTTCATATCTTGGTGATTGATTGTTCTAAGAACAGTTATGAACATGGTGTACATATATTTGTTTTATATTAGTGATTTTTGTATTTCAGTGACAGATGGCAAGAAGTGATATCTTTGGATAATATGGGAGTTCTATTCTTGTTTTGTAGAGCTCTCCATTTTACTTGCCAAAGAAGCTGAGGGTGCCTTTCTCAACACACCACTAACACTATTTCCAGACTTATTCATTGGTGCCATTCTCAGAGTGACATATTATGATGATATTGTTTTGATTCGCATTTTCTTAAACATGAGCAATGGTGAACACTTTTTGTATTCCCGTAAGCCATCTGCAAGTCTTTTTTGGGAGAAGTGTCTATTCATTTCTTTACCCCATTTATAAATGGATGACATGACTTTTTAAAAGAGTAAAATAAAATTAAAAAAAAATAAAGTAAATCTCTAAAATTAATGAAATGGTAATGAGGAGTAAAGTTAAGATATTGAATCATAGATAAAATTATATTCCATTTACAGAAAAATATCTGATAGAATCATCATGTAAGTTTATATTCATAAATATGCATCTAACTTACATAACTGTAGATTTTAAGAAAACATTAATATCTCTACAGAAGATGTACAAGGTGCTTGCCTTGTATACAAAAAAAACTGATTTGCTCCCCAGTACCATATGGTTTCTTTAGTGCCACCAAAAGTGATCCCTGTGTGAAGAGCCAGGAGCAATTCTTGAGTGGAGTCCGGTATAAATATAGGACATTTAAATAGCTAAAGAACTTACCTTATATTAAATGTATTGAAAGTAATTTTCTTAATATTTTATATCTTCATTTCATAAATGTAAAATAAGAATAATAGTGTGTGCTGCAAAGTGAAATTGGGAAGATTGAAAGAACTAAGAAACATATCATGTTCATCATAGTATTTGTTATATAAACCTCAAGTTTTAACTCTTGTTATGTATGTTAAGTAGAGAATTAACAGAAAATTGGGAAATTATTCATGCCACAATTAGAGTGAGTGGTAGAGAACAGGAAAATTATTACTTGGGACAGAAAAACTTTGAGGGGGCTGAGGAGATAGTACAGTGGGTAGAATGTATTCTTGCACTGGCCCTACTGAAGGTAGAAACTCATATAGTCTCTGAGTATTGAGCACCAAGCACCATCGTAAGTTATTTCTGAGTGCAGAGAGTAAGCTCTAGACATCACTGGTTGTAGCCTCCAAACAAAACTAAACTAACCAAAAAAAAAAAAAAGACCAAACCATGGAACCTCAAAAAAGAAAAAGGGAATTAAAGTGTGCAAGGAAATGAATCTAAATAGATTAATCTTTCAAATATTATTTAGTCAAACCAACAAGAAAAATCATCCTTCACTCATGGCAAATACTTAGTTTATATCAATACTATATAATAGCCTAGATACCAAACTAACAAAAAAGAAAACATACTAATGTACTTTGGAGTTTATTAGTTTCTTATCTATTTTTGTTTGTTATTTTAGAAAGAAAAGTTTAGTAAAATTAGCATCAGTGTTAACATATATCAAGATTCAGGTGATACCTTTTATGCAAAGAGAATTCTGCTTTTCAATTATACCCTTTTAGGTATGATCTGTAATATTTATAGCATTATTAGTGGTATTTAAGTCTCTAAGCCTGACAGTTTACTTGTACAGATGAAAAGAATAATGAACATGGGGCCGGGTAGGTGGCGCTGGAGGTAAGGTGTCTGCCTTGCAAGCGCTAGCCAAGGAAGGACCGCGGTTCGATCCCCCGGCGTCCCATATGGTCCCCCCAAGCCAGGGGCGATTTCTGAGCACATAGCCAGGAGTAACCCCTGAGCGTCAAACGGGTGTGGCCCAAAAACCAAAAAAAAAAAAAAAAAAAAAAAGAATAATGAACACTAATTCCTAAGAAGCTAATAAGAAGCAATATAAATATTAAACTATCTCAATTCTAGTTTATGATAATCTAAAATTTTGGAAAGATGTATTTATTTACATATCATGGCATTTCCTAGAAGTATTTTTAGAGGCCTACAACATAGAATATGCCTAATTCTGTTTAATATCCATAACTGGATTTAACAAGGACAGATTTAATGAGGAAAGTTATTTTTTCTTTTTTAATTTTATTAACAGTGATTTTTCAAAGTTATTCACAACTGAGTTATAGACATACAATGTTCCAGCACATATCCCACTATCAGAATCAACTTCTCTTCACTAATATCCTCAGGTTACTTCCCATATCCTCCCTATTGCTTCCCACTCACAACCCAGCCTATCATCTTCACAGGCACCTTTTAGAATTTGGTTGTTAAAGTTCGTATCTCATAATTTCAGTGTTGTTGACTTTGAGATATGGACAGTTTATCTCTATCACTGCTTAAGAGCACCGATGTATCTGGATTCTCTTAGCCCCTACATGCTAGGGTTAAGAATTATCTAGGCACCCTTCCCCCATTAAACAATTGTATTCTCCTCATCCAGTTATTCTAAATCCCACATATAATCCACATATCATCACATATCATCCTGTACTTTTTCATTTCCTTTAGGCTTGTTTCATTTTACATATTTATCTTTTTAGGGGGATGTTGGGCCACACCTGGCAACACTCCGGGGTTATTCTGGCTCTGCACTCAGAAATTGCTCCTGACAGGCTCAGAAATCAAATGGGATGCCCGGATTGAATGCAGGTCTGTCCTTGGTAGTTGCCTTGTGAACACCTTACTGGTGTGCTATTGCTCTGGTCGTACATGGTATCTTCTATTTCTATTCATGTTACAGTGAATTGCATGATCTCATTATTTCTTATAGCTCTGTAGTAGTGTGTTGAAAATTTATTCAACATCATCATGATCCACTCATCTGTCACTAAATATCTAAACTCTAATTCTTCTATTCTACTGAGTGTTGCAATGAATAATGATGTGCATATGTTCTTTTGAAAAAAAAAAAGTCTTTCTGTCCTGGGTATAGATACCCAAATGGAATTTCTGGGCCATCTAGCAACTCAATTCTGAGTTTACTGAGAACTCTCCCTACTGTTTTCCATAAGGGTTGAAGCAGACAATATTTCCAACAGCAGTGAATGGGAGTTCAGTTTTCACTACATTCCCACCAATATAGGTTGTTCCCAGTATTTTCAATAAGTGCCATTCTCAGTGGTTACTTATTCATAGAACATGAATCATCTTTTCCTGACTCATATTTCTATGTCTTCCTACAAATTGAAAAAAATATGTGGATGGTACCAGGGACAAAGCAGTCTCATGAGCATTGAGTGAAAATAAAAAAAATGACCTAAGTACCACACCCAAAGTCAATGACAGTAGAATCAAGAGACCCAAACTACAACAAACTATACACAAAAGGTACTGTTACACTAGCAGTCCTGGGGGCTAAGGGTGTATGTATTATGGAATGTGCACTGGGAACAGAGGCAGAGGGAGGTAAACAGTGGTGTTGAGAAATGCCTTAATTCACTGTGTACCTTAAATATAACTGTAAAAGACCTGTAATTCATATTGGTTTTAATAAAAAATTCTCAGTGTAGATATTTCTCTAACTACACTCACCACTCTTTGTGGTGAGTTTCATGTTGTGAGCTGGACCTTGAGGATTATTGCAAAAATGTCTTTTATTTTTCTTAAAACCCATAGATGAGTGAGACTATTCTGTGTCTATCTCTCTCCCTCTGACTTACTTCACTCAGCATAATATTGAATAAGATGAAGACAGTGGGCATCTTTGCTTTGTGCCTGATATCAACAGGAAAGCTTTTAGTTTTTCATTATTAAGAATAACTTTGGCTATAGGCTTTTTATAGATAGCTGTTACTAACTTGAGGATGGTTCTTTATACCCCAATTTTATTGAGTTTTTAAAAAAATTCTGATCAGGTGCAGGAACGCGTTGAAAACTTTCTATGCATCAATTAATGCATATATGCATATCTGATAAAATCATTTTTATTTTCTTTAACCATTGTGCTGTATTATGTTAACAAGGAAAGTTTTAAGCACTGACTTTTAGAATTTGAATTTTTGTTTTCACACTTTTAGCAAGATAACATTGAGAAATAAAGAGTGGATAGAAAAAATAGAATGTTATGCTGTAAGGAAAATTTAATCTAAGCATATTTGATTTAGAGTTTTTTTTAACAAATAAAACCAAAGATTTTTCTCCTAACAGCACAGACTAATTTCATTTCTTTCTGGTTTACTTGGAGACACATGTAGAATAAAATGCAATAAATACTGTACTTGTGTGTTTGCTTACCAGAATGTTCTCCTCAGAAAAAGTAATGATACCCTTTCATTGGCATCATCCAAGTGATAATATCCTTTTGTTTCTATCATTGGAATAATAATAACCTTTCAACAACATCACTGTGAAATGCTTCTTTTTTATTGTACATAATGCATAAAAATAAAAATGCTATATTATTTCTCAAGGAAAAGATAGTTATTTAAAGAAGTCCATAGACATCTGAAAACTATAGTTCTTTTGAAATGTGAACTAAAATTTTTATAAATACTTAAAACTTTGAAAAATTAATATTCTTTCAGTTGTCATTTTACTTAATTACATATCTGTGCTATTTTACATATTAAAAATATGCATAAACCATTTTTCTCTTATATAACAATGATAAGGAATTTTTTATTGCCAAATGCTTCTCAAACTGTTTTAAATTCTGGTTTGCATAAAATGTTATGGGTAGATAATGTGTATGCTACTGAAGGATGGATATTATATCCAAACTTATTATGTTGATGGGTGATTTTAATATAATTCATTAAAGTAATAATACTCCTAGTGAAAATTTGCACTTTCAAATTAAACAAACTAACTTAACTCACTGATGTAAAATTTTGAGATATATTTAATATGCTTTATGAATTTATTTATCATAATAAATTATTGGATATAAATTATAATTGAATTCTTAGCAGCTAAGTAAAAAGAAACTCCTTTTTATTTTATTTATAAGCTTACATTATTATAAAGTATAAAATAATTTATTCTTCAAAAGAGAATAAAAATAACGTTACTCTTTTAAGAAAAATCAATTGAAATTAAATAATTTAAATAAAGATTAATCCTAAAGTCATAAAATAATCAGAAAATGTTATCACATAGACATGAATCTCATGAATTTAAAAATATTACTCTGAAATTTTACTTCTTTTTTGAAATACCTATTAAATAAATGTCTATTTCTGGTCTTCATCAATGCTCTCTGGTGCTTTATCTGATCTAGATAAAAGTTGGCTTGGTGAAAAGTTATAAACTGGAAGTCAGACATATCACCATTATTTTCAGATTACTTCTATTTGCAGATTAGTTCATATACTAAACATTTAGGAATGTTCCTAAACATTTATATTAAACTTTACTGGAACAAAGAAAGTCTAGAATGTATATTAAAATTTATATTTTGTAGAGAAAGCAAACAGATCTAAACTAACCTTATTTCTAAATAATCATGTTTTGGTTTTATTGTCAGAATTATTCTACAAATTAATGTGCTCAGATGGCACAGCTATTTAGTTGCTGAGAATTAACCATGTTCTTTGTGTGAATATTAAAAGTGATGTTGAATCCTAAAACGAACAAAGGTAAAGATAGAGACAGAGAGAGAAAGAGAGAGATGGAGAGAGACAGATATAGAGAAAGAGAGAAGTGCCATTGAAGCAGGCTGGAGTGGAGAGGTCAGGCAGAAAACTGGAGTAATTGGGGGTGGAAAATGAACATTGGTGAAGGCATGGGTATTGGAACATTGTATTATTAAAATTTAGTCATCAACAATAACACTGATTCAACACAAATTATTTTAAAAAGAAGTATTTATTGAATAAATGAGTTAACTTAAAAAAAGTGATGCACTATTCTCAGCTGAGATTGTTCTAGTGCTTATAAAAACAGCTTTATTGAGATATAATTCACATTCAAGGCAATTTAACCACTTAAATATTATTCAATCAATGATTTTAATGCATTTTCCATTATACAATTTTATCAGTTGCAACAATTATCTTTAGGACATTTCATCACCCACAGAAAGAAATTCCATACACTTTAAGATCTATTCCACTTCTCTCAAACAACCAGTTCTCCCACCACAAATCTAGGTGACCTCTAATTTACATTTTAACTTTGCTTATTCCAGACAGTACGTATAATTGGAGCCATGCCATATTTAAATGGTTGTTTAATTAGCATGCTTTCAAAGCTCATCCAATTTTTAGAATGTACGATAATTTTATTGCATTTGTAATGATATTTTTTTTGGGGGGGCACACCCAGCTAAGCTCACAAGTTACTATTGGCTCTTTGCTCAAAAATTGTTCCTGATATGGGGGCATCACTTTCCCCAACTTTAAATTGTATCACAAAGCTATAGTCATTAAAACAGCAGAGTACTGGAATAAAGACAGACCCTCAGATCAGTGGATTAGACTTGAATATTCAGAGAATGTTCCTCAGACATACAATCAATTAATCTATGGTAAAGGGGAAAGAAATGCAAAATGGATCAAGGAAAGCTTTTTCAACAAGTGGTGTTGGCACAACTGGTCATACACTTGCAAAAACGTGAACTCAGACCTCCATCTAACACCATGCACAAAAGTCAAAACCATGTGAATTAAAGACCTAGATATCAGACCTGAAACCATAAGTATATAGAACAACATGTAGGTAAAACACTTTAAGACATTGAGACTAAAGGCAACTTTAAGGAGAAAACAATACTTTCCAAACAAGTGGAAGCAGAGATAAACAGATGCGAATATATTAAGCTGAGAGGCTTTTGCCAGGATACAAAAGCCACCTACACAATGGCAGAAAGTATTCACCCAAAACCCATCAAACAAGGGGCTAATATCGAAGATATGCAAGGTACTGACAGAACTTAACAAGAAAAATACATTTAACACCATCAAAAATGGGGAGAATAAACAGATACTTTGTCAAAGAAGACATATAAATGGCCAAAAGGCACATAAAAATGCTCCATATCACTAATTATCAGGGAGATGCAAATTAAAACAATGAGGTACTGTCTCGTGCCACAGAGACTGGCACACATCAAAAAGAACAAGAACAATTAGTGCTGGGGGGGATGTGGGGAGAAAGGAACTCTCATTCATTGCTGGTGTGAATACTGTCTAGTCCAGCCTTTATGGAAAACAATATGGAGATTTCTCAAAAAACTGGAAATTGAGCTTCCCTATGATCCAGCTATATACCCTAGGAGTACAAAAAGATATTATAAAAATACCTTTCACACACCTATATTTATTGCAGCACTATTTACAATAGCTAGACTCTGGAAACAACCAAGATGCCCTTCAACAGATGAATGGCTAAATAATCAGTGATACATATACACAATAGAATATTATGCAGCCATCAGGAGAGATGAAGGCATGAAATTTTCCTATGCATGAAAGGACATGAGATCTATTATGCTGAGTGAAATAAGTCAGATGGAGAGACACAGAGAATAGTCTCACTTACCTATGGGTTTTAAGAAAAATTAAAGACATTATTGTAATAATGTCCAAAGATGAGGACCAGAAGGACTGACTCACGATATGAAGCTCATCACAAAGTGTGATGAGTGCAGTTAGAGAAATAGCTACACTAACATCTACCATGACAATGTTAATGAGTAAGAAAATAAAATGCCTGTCTTGAATACAAGCTGGGAATGGGGGAGGAGGGAGATGGAGTACATTGGTGGTGGTAATGTTGCACTGGTGAAGAGAGTGCTCTTTTTTATGACTGAAACCCAACTGATATCATGTTGCAATCACGGTGTTTAAATAAAGACATTATAAAAAAATGCTCCTGGCAGGCATGGGGGACCATATGGGATGCTGGGGATTGAACCTGGGTTGGCCACATTTAAGACAAACTCCCTTCCTGCTGTGCTATTGCTCTGGCCCCTGTATTGCCAAATATTATTATATTTAATAGACATGGCACATTGTATTTGTTATTAATCAATTGAAGATCATTGATTTGTTTTCATCTTTGTCTATATATATTACTGCAGTGAGTACTTTGATTAATATATATTTATATATTATATGACTACAAGTTATTAAAATAAATTTAGCTATTATATATTAGATATATACCGTGGAATAGAATTTCTCAATATGTTAAATCTGTGAATAACTATGTTAGGAAATACCAGGTAGCTTTCAAAAGAAGATGCCATTTAAACTTCCTTCCAATAGTATATGGAGTTTGAATTTGTTTTTATTTTGGATTTGGGGTGTTGGGAGCCACACCAGGGAGGTATTCATATCTTTCTGGATTTGTGCTCATGCACAGATGAAACTCATAGGGAGTTTCTATTTCTACTTTGACAATACATGCCATTATCTTATTTTTTTATTATAGCATTTTAGGTGGGATAAGTTAGGACCTTAATGTTACCTTGATTTCTTTTTTTGTTTTTGTTTTTGTTTTTGTTTTTGGGCCACACCCGGTGATGCTCAGGGGTTACTCCTGACTATGCACTCAGAAGTCGCTCCTGGCTTGGGGGACCATATGGGACTCCGGGGGATCGAACCATGGTCCATCCTAGGCTAGTGCTGGCAAGGCAGACAGGCACCTTACCTCTAGCGCCACCGCGCCAGCCCCCGATTTCTAGTTTTCTAAATGATGTACAACTTTTCAGGTACATTCTTTATCATGTTGTAAATTTTTTCAGTCTTTTAAGAATAATCTATATATGTTCTAAGAAAGATTTCCATTTAAATATTTTTATTACAAATTATTTTGGGTGGCTAAAGCCATAGTAGTGTGTTGGGTACTTGTGCCTTACACACAGTTAATCCTGATTTGATCCCTGTAACCCTCTATGCCCCTCAAGCCGGCCAGGTGTGATCCCTGAGCACTGAGCCAGAAGTAAGCAATGAGTACCATAGATGTGGTCCCTAACCCCCTCCCCAATTATTTTTCTTTTTAGTACCATTATGATGTTTTATATGTAGCTTTATTGATTTTGATTTGTATGGTTAAAAAAGTGAAAAAATCAAGTATGTTGTATATGTATATGTGTTTGATGATAAATGTAATTACAAGCAAAACCTATTAAATATAAAGTTTTTTTAGTTCGGTTTATTTATTTATTTTTGGCACACCCGGTGATACTCAGGGATTACTCCTGGCTATGTGCTCAGAAATCGCTCCTGGCTTGGGGGACCATATGGGATGCCATGGGATTGAAACACAGTCCGTCCTATATTAGCATATGCAAGGCAGATGCCCTACTCTTGCGCCACCACTCTGGCTTCTAAATGTCAGTTTTGATCATCCTAAAACAGAGAGACTAATTTGAGTTAATTTGTTCCATTTTTTTTCTGGAGTTTGTTTTATTATCAAACCCTGTGGATTTTAATGTTATACAAGGTATAATTTATAGACTAGTAAAATGTAATGTTTGGAAATTAAGTTTAGGGAAGATAATTATTTGTTTTGTATCTTTGAAAATAGAGTCTTGGGGTTGGGAAGATAGCAAAGTGGTAGGGTATTTGTCTTGCAAGCAGCCAACCCAGGACAGACCTGAGTTTGATTCTTGGCCTCCTATATGGTCCCCTGAGCCTGCCAGGAGTGATTTCTGAGTGAAGAACCAGGAGTTAGCCCTGAGCACCACCAGGTCTGACACACCCCCTCCTAAAAATAGAAAAAATAGAAACTTATTTTAGGGTGTGGATAGATAGTATATGAATTAAGGCACTTGTCTTGATTACTTACCAATTCTGGTCCTATTCTGATACCACATCTGGTCCCCTTTGATCCATCAGGAGTGAAGCATGAATACAAGTCCACAAAGAGCTGAGTACCTCCTTGGTGTGTCCCCAAACCCAAATAAATAAGTAAATATAAACATGATTTATTAGAATGTAAAAAAGCTTATTGGAATGTAGAGGAGAAAAAAAAAAGTAACTCCTTATGTGGAGAGGAATTTAGCATAGGACTAGGTTCTAAATATATACTTTAAGTCTTTCATTGACAAATATACAGCATTTTCATATATCTTTATTTCTATTATAATTTGTTATTTTATAAAAGCATTTAAAATTTTTAATATTTGAGCTATGATCTTTCTCTTTAAAATTTTTAATAACCATTTCCTTGTGTGTGCTTTCACATTAATTTATAAATTGAACCTAAAAAAACAAGAATATTTATATTTCAGTAGGAATAGTAACCTCCACACTTTACTTATCTTTAACAGAATAAATAAGTCAAAGTATAAAAACCATGGTTGCCACTTGATCTTGTTGACATGGCCTGTCCAACCACACTGTGGCAGAGATATAAACCTCTGCTGTTTGCCTGGAAGAACACTTAAGAACAATCAAGGCTTGGAGAGGAAGCCAACTGCTACCAAATGTCAAAGAATTAAGTATTTCTGCATATGTAATTGAAGGAAATGGAAAACACTGCAGCATGCTATTATAAAACCAAAGTTCTCCACCCAGCATTTGATAATAAACAAGTTACAGGTGTTAGCTGTCCCTTTCCCTAGATCTTTTTATCTGGGTCAGGGATCCAGTATGTCAGTATCCTTAAATAAACTGGACCAAAAGAATCTTTAGCTAAACAAAAACATGGGCTACTTTATACCAAAACATGAAACTAGATCAGTGAGATAGTATAAAGGACTTTGCATGTGGAGTGCCATGTTTAATCCCTGCATACCACTGGGACAAGCTCTGAACACAGACTCATGAGTAGCCCCTAACACTACCAAGTGTGGCTTCAAGACCTGAAAAAGAAAGTGATATTATTGAGAGATTTGACTGAAATTTGCCATCCTAATTTGCAAACAAGTTGGACAATAGAATTTTTTTGAGATTCATAGTATAGTCTGAATGTATATGAAAGCAAGAAAAAGGGAAACTATTTATCGTGAAAAGCAAAATAAAATAGACTAAAAATTGAGCAGCTTGGATTTGTTGTACATTTGCATATTTGGAAATACACATGGGTGCGGGTACTTATAATGTAATCTCTGTTTTAAGTGCTGTTTGAAATAAAGCAGTGTGTGAATAATGGTATGACTTTAAGATAAAATGAATTCACAAATATATAAAATATATAAAAATGTATAAACATGCAGATAACTACACATTTTGGACACAGTTCTTGTTAACAATAGATAATATTCTAATTATTGGCAAGTTGATGCTGTATGTAAGTTAGAATTTAAGACTTAAACAAGTTGATTGATCAGATATCTCGTTGAACTCCCAGTTTCTAACACCAGATGCTAGTATATATATATATATATATATATATATATATATATATATATATATATATATAGTAAGCTAAACCATGTGAAGATGGAAATTAAGAAAAAAGAAAAAATGAGGAGGAAAGAAAAGCTAAGACAACAAAAACCTTAGGGGCAAGAATTTTCTTTTTACAAATATGCTTGCCTTTAGCACTATTTTCTGCAAAATTAAGTGCACACATTGTAGTAAATCATGACTGCTTAACCATGAGTGTAAAGCTATTAAATTACCAACTACCAATCCCCAAAACTTATATGCATGAAGAGATTTAAAAAGAAAATAAAACAGTAAAAATTTCCTATTTAAAATTTAATACTGTTATGATTAAAAACATATATCAACAGCCTAAAGGCAATGAGACTTCATAATCAAGGAACAGGCTTGTTAAAATAGAAATGAGCTTCATTGTCATTTCTGGTACAAATTGAATTTATTATTATTTTAACGTTGACCGTTATAGGATGTGACTCATTTATTTGGATTGAAAACTGCCTCTGCCTCAGCGTTAATAGCTATTAAAAGAAACGTCTCACATTAAAAGGTTTGGGGGTATGCCTGAAGCTTTTTCTTTTATATTATTTGCTAATAAGCTAGTTATCTGAAAGTTGTTAAAATAGAATATTTGATTTTGACGAATTTAAGGAGAAATATTGGAATATAGTTATTATTTTGTATAGTGAGTTATGTTCTAGGGGCTCGGGACATACATAGTACAGCAGATATGGCACTTGTGTTGAATGCAGCAGGCCTATATTTGACCCATGGCACTTCATATGAGCTGAGCCCTACCAGTAGTAGGCCCTTAAAATCACTGGTGTGGCAACCCAAAACAAAACAAAAGGAAAAAAATTACGTTCCCCCCAAAAAGTTAGGAGCTACAAAATTTTAAAGTGAAATATAATAAACTGTTTTTCTCCTTGCTTCAGTATTTTTCCTTATTTGTTGTAGATGAAATAAAGCAAGCAAGAATGTTGAAGTGCTAGAAGTTTGGGAATAGTTCAATCAATTCCAGCTTTGCAGGCACGAGTCTACAATTTTTACCCCGCAACACTCTACATGCTGAGTATGATCCCAGAGGATCGGCCTACTCGTGATTCCCATGATCACACCAGTGTGCAATATTGGATACACTACAGCTGAGTATGCAACTCCAGTCATAACAACAGAAGCAAGGGTAGGTGGAGCCGCTGATGTAAGATAAAGGCCTGAGGAGATGCTATATATAAGACTGAAGCTAGATTTAAAGATTGCTATGTTAATCTTTGTATACTTTAAATCCAATATTTCTATTAATATATATGATGTAAAGATCAGTTAGTTATATTTTTAAGTAGTTTTCCCCTTTGGTTCTGATAGATAAAGAAGTTTATTAAAGAAAATATGAGAATATTGCTGAACAACCCAGCTTAAATTCAGAAGAAAATAAGAAATAGAGATGATAGAAATATCATGACCAAGTATATATGTTAAAATTTTTTGAGATTGTAATTTTTTATATTTGGTTTTCCTGAGTCCATTTATATGCTTTTTTCTTTATTCTTTCTATTCCTGCATTTTTATCTGTTGTTATAAAAATAATTAGAATACTTTATGATACAAATAAGACAGTTTCATACTATAAAATTTTTTTGATGTGAATATCATTATAATTTTGCAAGTTTAGAGCATGCTTTATGTATATGTTTATATGTGTGTACTGAACATTTTTGTCTGTTTTGTTCTTGGGACACATCCAGAGGTGCTCATGAGTTATTTCTGGTTCTGCAATCAGGAATTTCTCTGGCATTTGCTTAAGGGACTAAATGGAATGGCAAGAATCAAACATGCTTCTGCTGAATATAAGGCAAGGCCTTACTTGTTTGTTATACCATCTCTCCAGATAAAAAATAAAATATTTTTATTCTAAGAAAATTTTAAATTTAAGCTGGAATTTATTTCTTTTTATTTAGCAAAATTTTATACACATTTAGTATAACTTCTGAAATAAATAAAAATTAAGTTTACCCTAATTTCAATAACATTTCAGATCACTGAGATTACTTTTTATTCTGACTAACAATGTTATATTGAATTAATTTAATGTAAATATAGCAACCAATACACCTCCCTATAATACTTTTCTCAAAGTTCCAAGTAAAAACTTATGAATTATATAAATAGAAAAATATAACAGCTAATTGTTCTTTCTAAAGCAAAACAGCTGTGTTAAAAATTTAGAGAGATAAAAGAAGAGAGAAAGAATTACCTTTTTATAACACAAGGGTACCTCCCATCCTGGACATGTGTCATGTGAATACAACTCAGTCTCCAGGAGGTTGTACAGTGTTAGTTCAATCCCAAACCCCAGATCCCAGACATAGAATTGATACAGTTCCTGGCAACAACACCAGAAACTAAGCTCCATTGGGAGATTTATAACCGCTCTGGCACCAACTTGTGCCAGTTTTGATATGACAACGAGGAAATGACAACTTGACCTAAGACCAGGTTGTCCTATCACATCACCTAACACTAAATGGAAATCAGAAGATGTATCGTCCTTTGAACTGTGAAAAATAAGAGCACCAACTACAGAAAACTGACTTTGACAACCGGGACTGGGCAGAACTTACCTTGGGACCAATAAAGAAAACCCTACCCTAGGCTGTAGCCCAGGACTCTTATAAAAAACAACAACAACAACAACAACAAAAAAAAACCAAACACCACCACAACAAGATTTCTTATTACAGAGGCCCAACTTTGACAACAGAGACTGAGCAGAATCTTTGGATCCATAGTATTTAGTATCCATAGTAGGCTTCGGCTTAGGGACTGAACTAAAACAGGGAGCACTTGTTAGAGAAGACTGAACACAACAACAATGATGGAACAATACCTATTAAAGAAAGAACATTGGCTTCTACAGGTAAAAAAAGAAAAGCCTCTCTTAACTTTTTTTTTCTCAACTTAATTTTTTTAATTGCACAATAAAAATAATATTCAAAGGTCATCTTCTTTAGTACATGCTGTTAACTTATAAATAAAATTTTAAGTTATCTGTAAGAAAATTATTTAGAAATTTTAGAAAAGTCATTTTCCTATTTTAATATTAACAGTAGTATATGATCCTTGTAGTTCCCAAGCTGGTGTACTTGCATTATTATAAATGAAATTATAGAAATGTGGAACCTATCATTAATGGATTATTTATAATATAAAATAAGTTGAAACAATCAATTTCTTCTTATTTCAACTCTGGCTACACCATTACATAGAAGAAACAATTTTTTTTCAGAATATGACCATCACATTTCATTCTAATTTGAATTGAGTCTATTCTTGTGTGCCTTCCTAAGTGGGGGTAGGTGGAGGGAGGACAGTGTTTTGGGGTCCAAGATGTGAAGACAATCTCATGCAAGACAAGTGCCTTAATGCCATTCTTTCTCTTCAGCCCAAATTCTTAATTTTTTTTTATGGGAATAGGATACTGCTACAGTGTATTCAGGGCTTACTCCTGATGGTATTTTGAGGAAAATATGAACAAATATGGTACTAGGGACCAAACCAGGATCAGCTATATGCAAGGCAAATCATCTTATCTCCTGTACTATCTCTCTAGCTCCTAGTATCCTTCTTTTAAAATGTCTATCTTGTTGGTTATCTTAAAAAGCATTGAAAAGAGTAGCTGCTATGGATGTTTTATTCTTTTCTTTTCATCTTTATTTGTGGGGGAGAGTGGGGTCACACCTGCTGACGCTAAGGGGTTACTCCTGACTATGCTCTCAGAAAACATTACTGGCTGGGGGGACCATATAGGACGCCGAGGATTGAATTCAGATCTGTCCTGGGTCAGCCACATGCAAGGCAAACACCCTACCACTGTACTATTGCTCCGGCCCTTATTCTTTTCTTTTGCTATTCCATGTTCACTTAATCTTCACATTTCATTCCGATTTTCTTATCAAATGATTATCCTTTCCATTTGTCTGAAAAGATATAAGGCACTTTCCTTCTTTCTCTTTAGCATTTTTCTCTTCATTTCAGAGAAAGATGATTTTACTATTAAATGATATGACTATTAAACTATGATTTTACTATTTATCCTTGACCTAGCTGTTCTTGTTTAATAAGACATTATATTTACAGATAATTACTTTTAGCTTAGAATCACAAGCTACAAACACACATATTTGTTCTTGTAACCTGTTGTATTACATTTTTTAGATGGGACTGGAAGGTGATGGGATGGAGGATGAGGTCTTTCTCCTCTAGCTCGGACCACTCGTCTGCCACCCTGTTCAGCCGGCAGGTCTGAGGGTTCAGGATAGCGGCAGGTAGAAAACTCACAGGCAGTCAGGCTTCAGGAGAGATCAGCTTTATTCAGTGGATAAGGCTGAAATGCATAATGTGTTTCCACACCAAACAATTCTTAAATTCTCTGCAAACAATACTATGTATCATTTAAATCAATTACATTTTAACATTAATGCCAGTAGTTAATACAGACCCACAAGTTAAGGTTCAGTAACACGATTACTTCCTATTTCACAAACTAATTAAATGAGGTATGTGTGTCCTTGAATTACCCCAAATTTTGTTCTATTTAGTTACAAATAGAAGGCTTCCATGGTCTCCTCAAATTGTTATAATGGCTCACATAACTCAGCAATGTACTTAATATTCACAGCTAATGAGAAATTCTTATAGAAGAACCAAATGAGTGTCAGATGAAGCGACTGATAGTACAGGTGCTGGAAAAAACCAAACAGGAGCTTCTGACCCCCAATGAGTTTGAGTGTGCCACTGTCACGGTACATGGATGTGCCCACACCAAGCAGGAAGCTAGCTGAACCCTTTCATTTAGAGTTGTTATAAGGTTTCATTAGAGTCATGATTGACTCAGTCATTGACCAGTTAATTGGTTTTTTTAGCTTGCAGCTACTCGGACCCATCCCCAGAGAGAAGTCAGGAAATGGAATCAAAAGTTCAAGTCTTCTAATGACATGCTTGAATCCTCAAAACCAGCTTGCACTGTTGAGCCCAAGATGCCTTTACTAAAAGCTTCCTTCTCAGCACAGACTTGGATAGCATTAACAAAATTAATTAGGAAGAACATAATCACCTCTCATCCCTATACCCAGAAATTTGCAGGAGTTTAAGAAAACTGCCAGGTGACCTTGATATCAGAACTGAAACTATAAGGTATATAGAACAACATGTAGGTGAAACACTCCAGGACATTGAGACTAAAGGCATCTTTAAGGAGGAGACGGCACTTTCCAAGCAAGTGGAAGCAGAGATAAACAGATGGGACTATATTAAGCTGAAAAGCTTCTGCATCTCAAAGGAAATAGTGCCCAGAATACAAAGGCCACCCACTGAGTGGGAGAAATTATTCACCCAATACACATCAGATAAAGGGCTAATATCCAAAATTTACAAGGTACTGACAGAACTATACAAGAAAAAAACAACTAACCCCATCAAAAAATGGGGAGAAGAAATGAACAGACACTTTGAAAAAGAAGAAAGGCAAATGGCCAAAAGGCACATGAAAAGATGTTCAACATCACTAATCGTCAGGGAGATGCAAATCAAAACTACTATGAGGTACCACCTCACGCCACTGAGATTGGCACACATCACAAAAAAGGAAAACAAGCAGTGCTGGCGGGGATGTGGAGAGAAAGGAACTCTTTTTCACTGCTGGTGGGAATGCCGTCTAGTACAACCTTTATGGAAAGCTCTATGGAGATTCCTTCACAAACTGGAAATTGAGCTTCCATACGATCCAGCTATACCACTCCTAGGAATATACCCAAGAAACACAAAAATACAATACAAAAATCCCTTCCTTACTCCTATATTCATTGCAGCGCTATTTACAATAGCCAGACTCTGGAAACAACCAAGATGCCCTTCAACAGATGAGTGGCTGAAGAAACTGTGGTACATATACACAATGGAATACTATGCAGCCATCAGGAGAGATGAAGTCATGAAATTTTCCAATACATGGATGTACATGGAATCTATTATGCTGAGTGAAGTAAGTCAGAGGGAGAGAGAAAGACGCAGAATGGTTTCACTCATCTATGGGCTTTAAGAAAAATGAAGGACATTTTTAACAGTATCTCAGAGACAAGAGAGATGAGGGCTGGTAGGTGCAGCTCAGGACTTGCAGCTCATCACATAGAGTGATGAGTGCAGTTGCAGAGATGACTACACTGAAAACTATCATAAAATGTGAATGAATGAGGGAAGTAGAAAGCCTGTCTCGAGTACAGGTGTAGGGGGGTAGGGAGGAGGGAGATCTGGGAAATTGGTGGTGGGAATGTTGCACCGGTGAAGGGGGGTGCTCTTTACATGACTGTAATCATACAACTATAATCATGTTTGTAATCACGGTGTTTAAATAAAGATAAAAATAAATAAATAAAATAAAAAAAAAAGAAAACTGCCAGGACTCAGATAAAAATAATATGTGCTTCTCTCTTGCATGTGGCCATCTGGGTTAGATTTTCAGAACCTATCTGATTCCTGAGCTCTACCAGGAATGCAGAATAAAGAGTATGTCCTGAGCTGTATGAGGGCCTCCCAAATAAAAAAATGTCAACCAACAAGGAACCCATTCACTTGAGTCTTCATTGGATCATAGATTTCCTAGAAACTTATATTTTGGTCCATCCTGCTACTTTGAATAGTGTTCCTGAGCACACATATCTTGACTCCATGGGTCTGGATCTGAATTCTTTCTTTCTTTCTTTCTTTCTTTCTTTCTCTTTCTTTCTTTTCTTTCTTTCTTTCTTTCTATCTTTCTTCTTTCTTTCTCTCTTTCTTTTCTTTCTTTCTTTCTTTCTTTCTTTCTTTCTTTCTGTCTTTCTTTCTTTCTTTCTTTCTTTCTTTCTTTCTTTCTTTCTTTCTTTCTTTCTTTCTTTATTCTTTCTTTGTGCTCTTTCTTTCTTTCTTCTTTCTTTCTTTTCCTATCTTTATTTCTTTCTTTCTTTTTCTCTTTCTTTCTTTCTTTTTTTCTTTCTTTCTTTCTTTCTTTCTTTCTTTCTTTCTTCTTCTTTTTTTTCTTTTTCTTTCTTCTTTCTTTTTCTTTCTTTCTTCTTTTTTCTTTTCTTTTCTTTCTTTCTTTCTTTCTTTCTTCTTTCTTCTTTCTTTCTTTCTTTCTTTCTTTTTTCTTTTTTTTTCTTTCTTTCTTTCTTCTTTCTTTCTTTCTTCTTTTCTTTCTTTCTTCTTTTCTTTCTCTCTCTCTTTCTTTCTTTCTCTTTTCTTTCTTCTTTCTTCTTTCTTTTCTTCTTTCTTTCTTTCTTCTTTTTCTTTCTTTCTTTCTTCTTCTTTTTCTTTTTCTTTCTTTCTTTCTTTCTTTCTTTCTTTCTTTCTTTCTTTCTTTCTTTCTTTCTTTCTTTCTTTCTTGCTTCTTTTCTTTCTTCTTTTCTTTCTCTCGCTTTCTTTCTTTCTTTCTTTCTCTCTCTCTTTTTTTCTTTCTTTTCTTCTTTCTTTCTTTCTTTCTTTCTTTCTTTCTTTCTTTTTCTTCTTTCTTTCTTTCTTCTTTCTTTCTTTCTTTATTTCTTTCTTTCTTTCTTTATTTCTTTATTTATTTCTTTCTTTCTTTCTTTCTCTCTCTCTATCTCTTTCTTTCTTTCTTTCTTTCTTTCTTTCTTTCTTTCTTTCTTTCTTTCTTTTTTTCTTTCTTTTTTCTGCTCTTCTGTTGCTTTTTGTTTTTGAGTCATATCTAGTGATGCTCCGGAGTATATCATGGCTCTGCACTCAAGAATCCCTACTGCATGTATTTGGGTGATTATATGAGATGCTGGGGATTGAACACAGTATGCTGCATTCATAGCAAGCACTCTCCCAATTGTACTATTGCTTCAGTCTTCTGAATATTATTGAAAATAATTTAACTTTCTAATATTTCTATTTTTCATAGTGGGAAATAGCTAAATTATTAAACAGTTTATTTGTGGAATGCTCAAAAATATTAAATGATATAATAATGCATAATATGAAACAATAAACACTCAAAATATTTACTGGTGACTAAATATTTACTAAAACCTAGCTAAGAAAAAACATGGACATGATGGACACTTGCCACAAATAGTGGAACAGAGCAATTAGGGTAGTAAAGGAACCGCTATGACAATGATAGTTGGAACGGATCGTTCTGGGCAAGAACATGGTGCTGAACAGAGATAAAGTGATATTCTCAGTACTCCTTCATTAACAATAATGCAGATCACAGTGTCTAAAATGAAGAAAAAGCAGGGAAGGAGGAAGCGAAGGGGGAGAGAGAGAGAAGAGAGAGAGAGAGAGAGAAGAGAGAGAGAGAGAGAGAGAGAGAGATGGAGGGGAAGGGATAAAACATCTGCCCCAGAGGTGGGCAGGTGGCAGGGTGAGGGTGGAAACTGCCTGGGAACATTGGTGTTGGAAAATGTTCCTGGTTGAATGATGGTGTACATTGTAAGACTGAAACTTAGTTAATCATAAAGAACTATGTATCAGTAATGTTTAAATAAAAGGAAAACTAGAGAGAAAGTATGGAAAGCATAGAGATAGAAGATTTAGCTCCAATTTTGTGTTCATGAGCTTTTCAGTACTATGACCTGGGCATGACACTGAAATTGTTAGTACTTTTGATCTCTGTACTATAGTGGGGCGTGTATAAAAATTTGAATGAGAATGTGTCAGATCAGAATAGTTTTTAGTAACTTTATCATCAATTATGAAGCTTTTTGATAAAAGGTAAACCATGATTAAAATCAAATAATTAAAGAGGGATTGTTTTTTTTTCTATTTTACACCTTCATGTTTAGTTCATTACATAAACAAACATGAATTATGCGAACAAATATGAATAACAAAGTGGTTTGTATAGAAAACGCTTGTTGTTGTTTGCTGATTGAATTTACTTTGATATCCAGTCTTCTTTTTGCATATACACTTTCCAAATCCTGTTGATTAAAAAAACAATCCTTATTTACTATTACTTTTCCTGCATCCCAAAGCCATTCTCTTAATCAGGCACAAGTTCCCTTGAGAATAACTATAAGTATCATCTACTTTGCTCCCTTGCCTTCAGGTTTTATCTCTATTAATCTATTCATTACAATAATGTAGTAAAAACCTCTTTAAATACTAATTTGTCCATAACATTACCTTGTTCAAGAACCTTCAACAGCTTGCATTTTCCTTGTATAGCATAACAAAACTTCTCCCCTGAATTTTAAAATGCCCCATCTGTTTCTGCTCATCCTAGGCAATATTATTTTCTATTATTCCTTAACAAGCTTCCACTGCTCTACAGAGACAGGTGTATTTTTTTCTCTAGTAAACCAGGCCCTGAAGAAAAAATTTGCATAAAATATTCAGCAGCATGTTCCTTATTTTCCCTTTTCTCTCTATGCTTTTACACATGCTGTTTAAGTTTCCTGGAATGCTTTCTTCTTTCCTATCACCTGACATAAATCTACCGAAACTCCATGACCAAACAAACATTTACACTCCTTTATCAATCTTTTTACTTAGTTGTTCTTAGTCTTCCTCCTTCCTTAATGTCATTGCATAAAACTTAAAATAGTCAAAAGAGATAGTCATAATATTATTAATGCACATATGACACATACATGTTATTTTAATAACATGCAGTTATTGTCCCTTGACAGTTTCCATTTCCCTCCTCTGAAAGAGATCCTCTCTCTACATAAACAAAATTACATTTATTCTTCCCTCATCCTTTTTTTCAAAATCCCCTTTTAAATATAAACAATGAATGAAGTTATAAAGTTGTCCCTAAGGAGGTCACACTGAAGTAGAAACTTGAAAGATACAATTGAAAATAATAGGCAAAGAAAGAATATTCCAGGCAAAGTAAACAGAAATTGCAAAGTTCTGTATGTGATAACTGGCTTGCTGTGCTACAGAAGAAGTCAGCCAGTTATTGTCTTAATGTGCAGAGCAAAGAAAATGTCATAGCAAATGAAGATGTCATTGGTTACAGAGTCAAAACAAGGAAAGTTGATCTAAGTCATGGTATTGAGAATGGAGTTTATTCTGAACTGGATGGAAAAATCTTGTAGTAAGTCCCCAGGATAGTTCAGTGACAAAAGCACTTGTCTTGCAAGCTGGAGACCCATTGCCAGTGCTTCCCACATATGAGGAAGTGATCGAGGTGTCTGTACCTTTTGGAATATTTTGCACCACAAAAGAATGTGTTATCTCTGGTATAGCATAGCCAGATATGTGAAGTACCATAGCAGAAATAATAATGCACACTGCAACTAAAGAGATGTAAGCTCTTTGGCCAGGTGTGTGATGCTTGGATAGCAACTAAAATGTGCAATTTCCAGAAAGCACTATAACTAGAATGAGTGAGTACACCATAATTAAAGAATGTGATCTCTGAGATGCGCTATATCCAAGTATTAAATCCCATATCCAAGTATGACTTTCCGTCACATATTCACAACAACAACAACAACAATGAGGTAAACATAAAATGAAGTGAGTTTTCATTATATGGAGTCCTCTTAATAGATTCTGAGGAGGCCTGGTTCCCACTTCTAGGGATTTTTCAGACAATTGGGCTAGTGATTTTATCAGGCCCTGTGCTTCTTCTGGGTACCATTTAGGCCACCCAGTGGTGCTCAGGAACCTTTACTACTGAACCTGGTGATACTCAGGGGATAGGTTGTGCAATGGATACAAGGTTTGGATATATGCAAACACATGCTTTACCTCTGTTCTATCTGTGACACTGAAGTAAATTTTCTTTTTAATTAAAAAAATAATTGATTTTATGTGAAGCATGCCAAGAACTAACACCTTTAAATGCTCTTTATGGAAAAGTTGAAACTTGACAAATGGCATTTACAAATAAGCAGAAAAAAATTCCAGATTTATCATTCATGCTTCAAAAAAGAAAATGTAAAAGCACTTCCTTAAATAGATATAAACATTATAAATCAACTAAAAGTACAAATTACTTGGAAATCAGTGGTAATACTACATACTAAAACTGAGAGAGAGCATAGTAGTACTAAGGGTGGTACATAAAGTAAGAATACTTATTAAATTATTTAAAGTCAATAAATTTAATAGGTAACAAAAGTATTACTTTAGGAACAAGGTAAACTCATTTGTCAAAATTTAAGAAGATAAGTAAAAAGAAGAAAAATGGTAAGTTTAGAGAATATAAAGGAGAAATATTAAAAGCGGTCACTGTTTGCTATTTAGTGAATAGTTAAGAACATGTGAACATGACACAATTCACAATTTTATTTTCACTTTTTCTGGGATTGATCATTGTTGTTGATTTTAGTTTGGTGTGACTTCTTGTCTTAGTAGCCACCATTTATTGAACCAGTACTGGAAAACTCATTTAAATTAAACCTATTAGATGTTTTCCTGAACATTTGGTGTTAAAATAGCCAGACACAGAAAACAAGTGTGGTAGTGCAATGAACAGTGGTTTTTACCAGGAATTCAAAGAACTAGTGCATATATCTTTTCTGTAGTAATTTGAAATTAGAAAGGGAATAATGGAACCAATTTTCACATTCTTACCATCCAGTTGTCCTCAAATTGTACTTTCTCATTTTCATTTCAAGGTAACATTTTTCTACTTTACAACAAATAGGCACAGACTCTATCCAAATTACTACAATAGTAAATTTCACTGATGTTTAAAAATCACTATAGTATCATAAAATAGTGGTACATATTGATATTGGTGTACAGAAAATGAATGCTTATGATTGGGTAACAAATTCTCTAGCAAATAAAATTTGTTTTTAGTTGCATTAAATAAAATATAAGAGGAAGTTGATAGAGTTTTCATTGATTAATTATTAATAAGAGCTTCTAAGGAAATATTATTAAGTAATGTTTGTCATATAATGTTTTCAGAGGTTTGGATAATATTGCTGAATAAAAATTAAAACTTGGGCTGGATGTAGCACAGTGGTAGGGCATTTGCCTTGCACAAGTCTGACCCACGATGATGCATGTTCGATCCCCAGCATCCCATATAGTTCTCTGAGCAAGGAGCATTTTCTGAGCACAGGGCTAGGAGTAACTCCTGAGAGCAGCCAAATGTGGCCCAAACAAACAAACAAACAAACCCTAAAACTTGTTTTTTTAGAATTGGTTCTTCTAGAACCAGTTTTTAATTTATACATTTATACGAACAATTTTTCTTTATATCTACATCTATGAAGCTAGAACTCAGAATTGTATGGATGTAATTCTTATCTCTTTCTTTTCTTTTCTTTTTCTTTTTCTTTTTTTTTTTTTTGGTTTTTGGGCCACACCCGGCGTTGCTCAGGGGTTACTTCTGGCTGTCTGCTCAGAAATAGCTCCTGGCAGGCATGAGGGACCATATGGGACACCAGGATTCGAACCAACCACCTTTGGTCCTGGATCGGCTGCTTGCAAGGCAAACGCCATTGTGCTATCTCTCCGGGCCCAATTCTTATCTCTTTCAAGTGCCAATAGCATTCATCAATGAGTATATGAATTAATAATAAAAATGGTTGAGGAAACATCAATTTCAATTTCATCCACTTCATTGAGACATAAATTTGCAATTAAAATTTATAGTATATGATTGAGAACTGTAAAATTTTGTGAGTTAATTATTTCAAACAGCTGAGAACACCTAATATTTATAATAATACATTTAACCAAAAAAATAAAGCAATTTAACATTTATAAACTTTTATTCAAAGAAAATTAAACTTACATGTGTAGTTTACTCCTATTTTTTAATGAAGGGGCCACCTAACCTAAGGGCTCAGAGCTACTTCCTGTATGGGACCCAGTCCAGTGGTGTGTAGGGGCCACTAGACCGTACCCAGTGATGGCTGGAGGCCATCAGGTACTCACTCAGTGGATTTTTTTTTAATAATATTTTTATTTAAGCAACACTTCTCTAAGGCACCTCATAGTCTCTTTTTTTTTCCAAGTCTTAGGCAATGTTTCTGACAGTCACCCAATTCCACTAGTGTCCAAAATAATTTGTTTACTGTTTGCTATTTAGTAAATAGTTATTATGTATTAAAAGTCTAATGTGCACCAAATCATTATTTTAGTACCTATACTTTATCTTTTCAATAATCTTATAATATTACCATCTCCACTTTTTTTAAATGAGGAAACTTGATCAAAAGAGGTTTATTCAGTGGGACCCAGGCAATATAGTACAGTGGACAAGGCTGTTCTTTGTAGAGAGTTGATCTGAGTTTAGTCTCCAGCATCCCCTATGTTTGTTTCCCTAAGCACCGACAAGAGTAATTCCTGAGTGGAGAGCCAGGAATAATCCCTAAGCATCACAGAATGGAACCCAAAAATAAACTAAAAAATGGGTTGTCCAAAATCACAGAACTGGTCAGAATGCAAACCAGGGATAGTGGACTTAAACCTGTTTACTCAGTGGATCTTAAGTAATATCAGTATTGCACCCAGAGTTGCTAAGGAACACACATAAAATGCTTAGTAAGGATCAAACTCCGAACCTTGAACATTTCAGAAACACGCTACATCCCTTGAACTATCTCCCCAGTCTTATATAGTTTTATTATAGAAAAATATTAAAGGACAATAAATAAAAAAATTCTCAAGAATTGGAATATATATCACTTGGCATACAGTTGTATAGGGTTAAGTGAAACATAAAAAAATAAGGAATTAGGGGCCAGAGAGATAGCATGGAGGTAAGGTGTTTGCCTTTCATGCAGAAGGTCATTGGCTCGAGTCCCGGCATCCCATATGGTCCCCCGAGCCTGCACGGAGCAATTTTTGAGCGTGGAGCCAGGAGTAACCCCTGAGCACTGCCGGGTGACCCAAACCCCCACCCCCAAATAAGGAATTAGATAAAAAGTTTTTACTTATAAGCCTGTTAAAAATAGATTGTAGATTCAGCCAGCTCCATAAATCCAGTCTGTTCTTTCTTTAGTTGGTTTTGTTGTTGTTGTTGTTGTTTGGGGGGGGGTCACACCCGGCAGCGTTCAGGGGTTACTCCTGCCTCTACGCTTAGAAATCGCCTCTGACAGGCTTGGGAGACCATATGGAATGCCGGGATTCGAACCACTGTTCTTCTGCATGCAAGGCAAACGCTTTACCTCCATGATATCTCTATGGCTCCTAAATCCACTCTATTCTAAAGAGACGGAAATTAAATCATGAGAAATTATGAGTATACTGACCACGAAGCTGGTCAATTATGAGTATACTGACCACGAAGTTGACAATTTCAAGAGAAGAGGGCGAGCCAAATTCCAGCCCTGAGAAAGCCATGACTGCTGCACCCATCATCCCAAATTGCCACTTCACCAATGGTCCTGGCTTTACCATTTATTTATGATTATCTGCAGGGACACCAATCTGACCCAAACTCCAGGGATAGCAATATTGAGATAACATCACCAGGACTGTTTTGGAATGAG